>NW_027507975.1:0-136277 GCF_051348905.1 Ranitomeya variabilis | reverse complement strand
TACACCCTACACGCTACACTCTACACCCTACACCCTACACGCTACACACTACACGCTACACGCTACACCCTACACACTACACGTTACACTCTACACCCTACACTCTGCACTCTACACCCTACACCCTACACGCTACACGCTACAATCTACACCCTACACGCTACACGCTACACCCTACACCCTACACCCTACACGCTACAATCTACACGCTACACGCTACACCCTATACGCTAGACGCAACACTCTACACGCTACACGCTACACCCTACACACTACACCCTACACTCTACACCCTACACCCTACACGCTACACGCTACACGCTACACCCTACACGCTACACCCTACACTCTACACCCTACACCCTACACGCTACACGCTACACCCTACACGCTACACGTTACACTCTACACCCTACACCCTACACTCTACACCCTACACCCTACTCTCTACACGCTATATTCTACACCCTACACGCTACACGCTACACTCTACACCCTAGACGCTACACTCTATACCCTACACTCTACACGCTACACCCTACACCCTACACTCTACATGCTACACCCTACACCCTACACCCTACACTCTACATGCTACACGCTACACGCTACATGCTACACGCTACACCCTACACGCTACACGCTACACACTACACGCTACACCCTACACCCTACACCCTACACGCTACACACTACACTCTACACCCTACACGCTACACCCTACACCCTACACCCTACACTCTACACGCTACACTCTACACCCTACACGCTACACCCTACACTCTACACCCTACACGCTACACCCTACACTCTACACCCTACACGCTATACGCTACACTCTACACCCTGCACGCTACACGCTACACCCTACACGCTACACTCTACACCCTACACGCTACACCCTACACTCTACACCCTACACCCTACACGCTACACGCTACACTCTACACCCTACACGCTACACCCTACACTCCACACCCTACACCCTACATGCTACACGCTACACCCTACACGCTACACATTACACTCTAAACCCTACACTCTACATCCTACACCCTACACTCTACACCCTACACGCTACACTCTACACTCTACACCCTACACCCTACATGCTACACGCTACACTCTACACCCCACACGCTACACGCTACACCCTACAAGCTAAACGCTACAAACTACACGCTACATATTACACTCTACACCCTAGCGTGTAGCGTGTAGGGTGTAGAGTGTAGCGTGTAGCATGTAGCGTGTAGGGTGTAGGGTGTAGAGTGTAGCATGTAGCGTGTAGGGTGTAGAGTGTAGCGTGTAGGGTGTAGAGTGTAGCATGTAGCGTGTAGGGTGTAGGGTGTAGAGTGTAGAGTGTAGCATGTAGCGTGTAGATTGTAGGGTGTACCGTGTAGGGTGTAGAGTGTAGCATGTAGGGTGTAGGGTGTAGAGTGAAGGGTGTAGCGTGTAGAGTGTAGCGTGTAGCGTGTACGGTGTAGGGTGTAGAGTGTAGGGTGTAGCGTGTAGCGTGTAGCTTGTAGGGTGTAGAGTGTAGCGTGTAGCGTTTAGGCTGTAGCGTGTAGGGTGTAGCATGTATCGTGTAGGGTGTAGGGTGTAGAGTGTAGCATGTAGCGTGTAGAGTGTAGGGTGTAGCGTGTAGGGTGTAGAGTGTAGCGTGTAGCGTGTAGCGTGTGTAGGGTGTAGGGTGTAGAGTGTAGCGTGTAGCGTGTAGGGTGTAGAGTGTAGGGTGTAGAGTGTAGCGTGTAGGGTGTAGCGTGTAGGGTTTAGGGTGTAGGGTGTAGAGTGTAGGGTGTTGCGTGTAGGGTGTAGAGTGTAGCGTGTAGCGTGTAGGGTGTAGCGTGTAGAGTGTAGCGTGTAGCGTGGAGGGTGGAGGGTGTAGAGTGTAGGGTGTAGCGTGTAGGGTGTAGAGTGTAGCGTGTAGGGTGTAGAGTGTAGCGTGTAGCGTGCAGGGTATAGAGTGTAGCGTATAGCGTGTAGGGTGTAGGATGTAGAGTGTAGCGTGTAGGGTGTAGAGTGTAGCGTGTAGGGTGTAGCATGTAGCGTGTAGGGTGTAGGGTGTAGAGTGTAGAGTGTAGCGTGTAGGGTGAAGCATGTAGGGTGTCGGGTATAGCGTGTAGGGTGTAGGGTGTAGAGTGTAGGGTGTAGCGTGTATGGTGTAGAGTGTAGCGTGTAGCGTGTAGAGTGTAGCGTGTAGGGTGTAGGGTGTAGCGTGTAGCGTGCAGAGTGTAGCGTGTAGGGTGTAGAGTGTAACGTGTTGCGTGTAGGGTGTAGAGTGTAGCGTGTAGCATGTAGAGTGTAGAGTGTAGCGTGTAGCGTGTAGAGTGTAGGGTGTAGAGTGTAGGGTGTAGCGTGTAGGGTGTAGAGTGTAGCGTGTAGGGTGTAGGGTGTAGCGTGTAGGGTGTAGAGTGTAGCGTGTAGGGTGTAGCGTGTAGCGTGTAGAGTGTAGCGTGTAGGGTGTAGAGTGTAGCGTGTAGGGTGTAGCGTGTAGCGTGTAGCATGTAGAGTGTAGCGTGTAGGGTGTAGAGTGTAGCGTGTAGGGTGTAGCGTGTAGCGTGCAGGGTGTAGAGTGTAGCGAATAGCGTGTAGGGTGTAGAGTGTAGGGTGTAGCATGTAGCGTGTAGAGTGTAGCGTGTAGGGTGTAGGGTGTAGCGTGTAGCGTTTACCGTGTAGCGTATAGAGTGCAGCGTGTAGGGTGTAGAGTGTAGCGTGTAGTGTGTAGCGTGTAGGGTGTAGGGTGTAGCGTGTAGGGTGTAGAGTGTAGCGTGTAGGGTGTAGAGTGTAACATGTAGCGTGTAGGGTGTAGGGCGTAGCGTGTAGCGTGTACCGTGTAGCGTGTAGAGTGTAGTGTGTAGGGTGTAGAGTGTAGCGTGTAGGGTGTAGAGTGTAGCGTGTAGCGTGTAGCGTGTAGAGTGTAGCGTGTAGGGTGTAGCTTGTAGAGTGTAGTGTGTGGCGTGCAGGGCATAGGGTGTTGCGTGTAGGGTGTAGGGTGTAGAGTGTAGGGTGTAGCATGTAGGGTGTAGGGTGTAGCGTGTAGCGTGTAGCGTGTAGAGTGTAGCGTGTAGGGTGTACGGTGTAGAGAGTATGGTATAAGCTGTAGCGTTTAGCGTGTAGAGTGTAGCGTGTAGCGTGTAGCGTGTAGCGTGTAGGGTGTAGAGTGTAGGGTGTGGAGTGTAGCGTGTAGGGTGTAGCGTGTAGGGTGTAGCATGTAGCGTGTAGCGTGTAGCATGTAGAGTAGGGTGTAGGGTGTAGGGTGTAGAGTGTAGTGTGTAGAGTGTAGAGTGTAGCGTGTAGAGTGTAAAGTGTAGCGTGTAGGGTGTAGCGTGTAGTGTGTAGCGTGTAGCGCGTAGCGTGTAGAGTGTAGGGTATAGAGTGTAGCGTGTAGAGAGTAGGGAGCAGAGTGTAGAGTGTAGCGTGCAGGGTGTAGGGTGTACAGTGTAGGGTGTAGGGTGTAGCGTGTAGCGTGTAGAGTGTAGGGAGTAGGGTGTAGGGTGTAGCGTGTAGGGTGTAGAGTGTAGCGTGTAGCGTGTAGCGTGTAGGGTGTAGCGTGTAGGGTGTAGCGTGTATCATGTACCGTGTAGCGTGTAGCATGTAGAGTAGGGTGTAGGGTGTAGAGTGAAGCGTGTAGGGTGTAGGGTGTAGAGTGTAGGGTGTAGCATGTAGGGTGTAGGGTGTAGGGTGTAGCGTGTAGGGTGTAGAGTGTAGCGTGTAGGGTGTACGGTGTAGAGTGTAGGGTATAAGCTGTAGCGTTTAGCGTGTAGAGTGTAGCGTGTAGCGTGTAGCGTGTAGGGTGTAGAGTGTAGGGTGTAGAGTGTAGCGTGTAGCGTGTAGGGTGTAGGGTGAAGCGTGGAGGGTGTAGCATGTAGCGTGTAGCGTGTAGCATGTAGAGTAGGGTGTAGGGTGTAGGGTGTAGAGTGTAGTGTGTAGAGTGTGGAGTGTAGCGTGTAGAGTGTAAAGTGTAGCGTGTAGGGTGTAGCGTGTAGTGTGTAGCGTGTAGCGCGTAGCGTGTAGAGTGTAGGGTATAGAGTGTAGCGTGTAGAGAGTAGGGAGCAGAGTGTAGAGTGTAGCGTGTAGGGTGTAGGGTGTACAGTGTAGGGTGTAGGGTGTAGCGTGTAGCGTGTAGAGTGTAGGGAGAAGGGTGTAGGGTGTAGCGTGTAGGGTGTGGAGTGTAGCGTGTAGCGTGTAGGGTGCAGCGTGTAGCGAGTAGGGTGTAGCGTGTATCATGTACCGTGTAGCGTGTAGCATGTAGAGTAGGGTGTAGGGTGTAGAGTGTAGCGTGTAGCGTGTAGTGTGTAGCGTGTAGAGTGTAAAGTGTAGCGTGTAGTGTGTAGTGTGTAGCGTGTAGCGCGTAGCGTGTAGAGTGTAGGGTATAGAGTGTAGCGTGTAGAGAGTAGGGAGTAGAGTGTAGAGTGTAGCGTGTAGGGTCTAGAGTGTAGCGAGTAGCGTGTAGTGTGTAGGGTGTAGGGTGTAGAGTGTAGGGTGTAGTGTGTAGGGTGTAGAGTGTAGCGTGTAGGGTGTAGCGTGTAGCGTGCAGGTGTAGAGTGTAGCGTATAGCGTGTAGGGTGTAGGGTGTAGAGTGTAGGGTGTAGCGTGTAGAGTGTAGCGTGTAGCGTGTAGGGTGTAGGGTGTACAGTGTAGGGTGTAGGGTGTAGCGTGTATTGTGTAGGGTGTAGAGTGTAGCATGTAGCGTGTAGAGTGTAGGGTGTAGCGTGTAGGGTGTAGAGTGTAGCGTGTAGAGTGTAGAGTGTAGCGTGTAGCGTGTAGGGTGTCACTTTTTCCTCTGATGAAGACGCTTGAGTAGCGTCGATACGCGTGGGGTAAAGGGCTTCCTGTGTTTTTTTCCCGAGGGACAGGACTTATCTTTACAACTGCTATGGAATTACACCTATTTACTTCATGCATGGCCTGGCATTTTTCCAAGCCTTAGGACAATGGATCCTGATTCTTTGTAGTTCCACAAGGCGTCTGTATGCATACATTTATCCAAATAACTAGGATTTTGTAGTACTGCAGCATATCTATTTCCCTGATTACCTTTCTATAGGGGTCTGCTTTCATTTGCTTACCAACTGTGCGCACGCATGCTGTGTTGAACAAAATAGGATCCATGATGTATTTCTTCCAGATACTAGGCTGGAGTATATGTTTCCTGTCATAGTACTCAGGGGGTCACAGTTGGCAGTAAACAATAGGCTTCTTATATGTAGATTTGACTAAGATTGGTGTACCCGCATACCTAGCAATTTTTTCTCTCTGGTTATTTCTCCTGTCTCACATATGCTGTAAAGTATTAGCTTCCTTCATTCCCTCGGGTAAAATTACTTATGGCCTATTCAGCCATACTAGTGTTTTAAATGTTTTTAAATGTATGTTTTGCCTGGTTCTGTTTGTGGATTACTATTTTTGTACAATAAAATTGACTATTTAACGTGGATCCCATTGGTTTGCATATCTTTTCTTTTTGTGTTTAGTGTGTAGTGTGTAGCTTAACCCTACACGCTACACGCTACACGCTACACTCTACACCCTACACGCTACACCCTACACTCTACACCGTACACTCTACACGCTACACGCTACACTCTACACTCTACACGCTACACGCTACACTCTACACCCTACACCCTACACGCTACACCCTACACTCTACACCGTACACTCTACACGCTACACGCTACACCCTACACCCTACACGCTACACTCTACACTCTACACGCTACACGCTACACTCTACACCCTACACTCTACACGCTACACGCTACACGCTACACCCTACACTCTACACGCTACACGCTACACTCTACACGCTACACGCTACATGCTACACTCTACACTCTACACCCTACACCCTACACGCTACACGCTATACTCTACACCCTACACGCTACACTCTACACGCTACACGCTACACTCTACACGCTACACGCTACACTCTACACCCTACACGCAACACGCTACACTCTATACCCTACACGCTACACTCTGCACGCTACACGCTACACCCTACACGCTATACTCTGCACGCTACACGCTACACTCTGCACCCTGCACCCTACACGCTACAATCTACACCCTACACCCTACACGCTACACGCTACACGCTACACTCTACACCCTACACGCTACACCCTACACTCTACACCGTACACTCTACACGCTACACGCTACACTCTACACCCTACACCCTACACGCTACGTGCTACACTCTACACCCTACACGCTACACGCTACACTCTACAACCTACACGCTACACGCTACACTCTACACGCAACACGCTACACTCTACACCCTACACTCTACACGCTACACGCTACACTCTACACCCTACACGCTACACTCTACACGCTACACGCTACATGCTACACTCTACACTCTACACCATACACCCTACACGCTACACACTATACTCTACACCCTACACGCTACACTCTACACGCTACACGCTACACGCTACACTCTACACGCTACACTCTACACCCTACACGCAACACGCTACACTCTACACCCTACACCCTACACGCTACACACTACACGCTACACGCTACACCCTACACGCTACACCCTACACGCTACACGTTACACTCTACACCCTACACCCTACACACTACACCCTACACGCTACACGTTACACTCTACACCCTACACGCTACACTCTACACCCTGCTCCCTACACGCTACACGCTACACCCTACACGCTACACGTTACACTCTACACCCTACACTCTACACCCTACACTCTACACGCTACACTCTACACCCTACACTCTGCACTCTACACCCTACACCCTACACGCTACACTCTACACCCTACACGCTACACTCTACACCCTGCTCCCTACACGCTACACGCTACACCCTACACAACTACACGTTACACTCTACACCCTACACTCTACACCCTACACTCTACACGCTACACTCTACACCCTACACTCTGCACTCTACACCCTACACCCTACACGCTACACTCTACACCCTACACCCTACACGCTACACACTACACGCTACACGCTACACCCTACACGCTACATGCTACACCCTACACGCTACACGTTACACTCTACACCCTGCACCCTACAAGCTACACGCTACACCCTACACGCTACACGCTACACCCTACACACTACACGTTACACTCTACACCCTACACTCTACACCCTACACTCTACACGCTACACTCTACACCCTACACTCTGCACTCTACACCCTACACCCTACACACTACACGCTACACTCTACACCCTACACGCTTTACGCTACACCCTACACCCTACACGCTACAATCTACACGCTACACGCTACACCCTATATGCTAGACGCTACACTCTACACGCTACACGATACACGCTACACCCTACACGCTACACCCTACACTCTACACCCTACACCCTACACGCTACACGCTACACCCTACACGCTACACCCTACACTCTACACCCTACACCCTACACGCTACACGCTACACCCTACATGCTACACGTTACACTCTACACCCTACACCCTACACTCTACACCCTACACCCTACTCTCTACACGCTATATTCTACACCCTACACGCTACACTCTACACCCTACACGCTACACGCTACACTCTACACCCTAGACGCTACACTCTATACCCTACACTCTACACGCTACACCCTACACCCTACACTCTACATGCTACACCCTACACCCTACACTCTACATGCTACACGCTACACGCTACATGCTACACGCTACACTCTACACCCTACACGCTACACCCTACACTCCACACCCTACACCCTACATGCTACACGCTACACCCTACACGCTACACATTACACTCTAAACCCTACACTCTACATCCTACACCCTACACTCTACACCCTACACGCTACACTCTACACTCTACACCCTACACCCTACATGCTACACGCTACACGCTACACGCTACACTCTACACCCTACACGCTACACGCTACACCCTACAAGCTAAACGCTACAAACTACACGCTACATATTACACTCTACACCCTAGCGTGTAGGGTGTAGAGTGTAGCGTGTAGCATGTAGTGTGTAGGGTGTATGGTGTAGAGTGTAGCATGTAGCGTGTAGGGTGTAGAGTGTAGCGTGTAGGGTGTAGAGTGTAGCATGTAGCGTGTAGGGTGTAGGGTGTAGAGTGTAGAGTGTAGCATGTAGCGTGTAGATTGTAGGGTGTACCGTGTAGGGTGTAGAGTGTAGCATGTAGGGTGTAGGGTGTAGAGTGAAGGGTGTAGCGTGTAGAGTGTAGCGTGTAGCGTGTACGGTGTAGGGTGTAGAGTGTAGGGTGTAGCGTGTAGCGTGTAGCTTGTAGGGTGTAGAGTGTAGCGTGTAGCGTGTAGGCTGTAGCGTGTAGGGTGTAGCATGTATCGTGTAGGGTGTAGAGTGTAGCATGTAGCGTGTAGAGTGTAGGGTGTAGCGTGTAGCGTGTGTAGGGTGTAGGGTGTAGAGTGTAGCGTGTAGCGTGTAGGGTGTAGAGTGTAGGGTGTAGGGTGTAGAGTGTAGCGTGTAGGGTGTAGCGTGTAGGATTTAGGGTGTAGGGTGTAGAGTGTAGCGTGTTGCGTGTAGGGTGTAGAGTGTAGCGTGTAGGGTGTAGCGTGTAGAGTGTAGCGTGTAGCGTGTAGGGTGGAGAGTGTAGCGAGTAGCGTGTAGGGTGTAGGGTGTAGAGTGTAGGGTGTAGCGTGTAGGGTGTAGAGTGTAGCGTGTAGGGTGTAGGGTGTAGGGTGTAGGGTGTAGCTTGTAGCATGTAGCATGTAGCGTGTAGCGTGTAGCATGTAGAGTGTAGCGTGTAGGGTGTAGAGTGTAGCGTGTAGGCTGTAGCGTGTAGCGTGTAGCGTGCAGGGTGTAGAGTGTAGCGTATAGCGTGTAGGGTGTAGAGTGTAGGGTGTAGCATGTAGCGTGTAGAGTGCAGCGTGTAGGGTGTAGGGTGTACAGTGTAGGGTGTAGCGTGTAGCATGTAGGGTGTAGGTTGTAGCGTGTAGCGTGTACCGTGTAGCGTATAGAGTGCAGCGTGTAGGGTGTAGAGTGTAGCGTGTAGTGT
This sequence comes from Ranitomeya variabilis, assembly GCF_051348905.1. Lineage (NCBI taxonomy): Eukaryota > Metazoa > Chordata > Amphibia > Anura > Dendrobatidae > Ranitomeya > Ranitomeya variabilis. The sequence goes on along the minus strand of NW_027507975.1, from coordinate 127,227 downwards.
GTAGCGTGTAGGGTGTAGGGTGTAGCGTGTAGGGTGTAGAGTGTAGCGTGTAGGGTGTAGAGTGTAACATGTAGCGTGTAGGGTGTAGGGCGTAGCGTGTACCGTGTAGCGTGTAGAGTGTAGTGTGTAGGGTGTAGAGTGTAGCATGTAGGGTGTAGAGTGTAGCGTGTAGCGTGTAGCGTGTAGAGTGTAGCGTGTAGGGTGTAGCGTGTAGAGTGTAGTGTGTGGCGTGCAGGGCGTAGGGTGTAGCGTGTAGGGTGTAGGGTGTAGAGTGTAGGGTGTAGCATGTAGGGTGTAGGGTGTAGGGTGTAGCGTGTAGGGTGTAGAGTGTAGCGTGTAGGGTGTACGGTGTAGAGTGTAGGGTATAAGCTGTAGAGTTTAGCGTGTAGAGTGTAGCGTGTAGCGTGTAGCGTGTAGCGTGTAGGGTGTAGAGTGTAGGGTGTAGGGTGTAGGGTGTAGCGTGTAGGGTGTAGCATGTAGCGTGTAGCGTGTAGCATGTAGAGTAGGGTGTAGGGTGTAGGGTGTAGAGTGTAGTGTGTAGAGTGTAGAGTGTAGCGTGTAGAGTGTAAAGTGTAGCGTGTAGGGTGCAGCGTGTAGTGTGTAGCGTGTAGCACGTAGCGTGTAGAGTGTAGGGTATAGAGTGTAGCGTGTAGAGAGTAGGGAGCAGAGTGTAGAGTGTAGCGTGCAGGGTGTAGGGTGTACAGTGTAGGGTGTAGGGTGTAGCGTGTAGCGTGTAAAGTGTAGGGAGTAGGGTGTAGGGTGTAGCGTGTAGGGTGTAGAGTGTAGCGTGTAGCGTGTAGGGTGTAGCGTGTAGCGTGTAGGGTGTAGCGTGTATCATGTACCGTGTAGCGTGTAGCATGTAGAGTAGGGTGTAGGGTGTAGAGTGTAGCATGTAGGGTGTAGGGTGTAGAGTGTAGGGTGTAGCATGTAGGGTGTAGGGTGTAGGGTGTAGCGTGCAGGGTGTAGAGTAGCGTGTAGGGTGTACGGTGTAGAGTGTAGGGTATAAGCTGTAGCGTTTAGCGTGTAGAGTGTAGCGTGTAGCGTGTAGCGTGTAGGGTGTAGAGTGTAGGGTGTAGAGTGTAGCGTGTAGCGTGTAGGGTGTAGGGTGAAGCGTGTAGGGTGTAGCATGTAGCGTGTAGCGTGTAGCATGTAGAGTAGGGTGTAGGGTGTAGGGTGTAGAGTGTAGTGTGTAGAGTGTGGAGTGTAGCGTGTAGAGTGTAAAGTGTAGCGTGTAGGGTGTAGCGTGTAGTGTGTAGCGTGTAGCGCGTAGCGTGTAGAGTGTAGGGTATAGAGTGTAGCGTGTAGAGGGTAGGGAGCAGAGTGTAGAGTGTAGCATGTAGGGTGTAGGGTGTACAGTGTAGGGTGTAGGGTGTAACGTGTAGCGTGTAGAGTGTAGGGAGTAGGGTGTAGGGTGTAGCGTGTAGGGTGTGGAGTGTAGCGTGTAGCGTGTAGGGTGTAGCGTGTAGCGTGTAGGGTGTAGCGTGTATCATGTACCGTGTAGCGTGTAGCATGTAGAGTAGGGTGTAGGGTGTAGAGTGTAGCATGTAGCGTGTAGTGTGTAGCGTGTAGAGTGTAAAGTGTAGCGTGTAGTGTGTAGTGTGTAGCATGTAGCGCGTAGCGTGTAGAGTGTAGGGTATAGAGTGTAGCGTGTAGAGAGTAGGGAGTAGAGTGTAGAGTGTAGCGTGTAGGGTGTAGAGTGTAGCGAGTAGCGTGTAGTGTGTAGTGTGTAGGGTGTAGAGTGTAGGGTGTAGCGTGTAGGGTGTAGAGTGTAGCGTGTAGGGTGTAGCGTGTAGCGTGCAGGGTGTAGAGTGTAGCATATAGCGTGTAGGGTGTAGGGTGTAGAGTGTAGGGTGTAGCGTGTAGAGTGTAGCGTGTAGCGTGTAGGGTGTACAGTGTAGGGTGTAGGGTGTAGCGTGTAGAGTTTAGTGTGTGGCGTGCAGGGCATAGGGTGTAGCGTGTAGGGTGTAGGGTGTAGAGTGTAGGGTGTAGCATGTAGGGTGTAGGGTGTAGGGTGTAGCGTGTAGGGTGTAGAGTGTAGCATAGAGGGTGTACGGTGTAGAGTGTAGGGTATAAGCTGTAGCGTTTAGCGTGTAGAGTGTAGCGTGTAGCGTGTAGGGTGTAGGGTGTAGAGTGTAGAGTGTAGCGTGTAGGGTGTAGAGTGTAGCGTGTAGAGAGTAGGGTGTAGGGTGCAGAGTGTAGGGTGTAGGGTGTAGAGTGTAACGTGTAGCGTGTAGGGTGTAGGGTGTATAGTGTAGGGTGTAGCGTGTAGGGTGTATCGTGTAGCGTGTAGCGTGTAGGGTGTAGGGTGTAGAGTGTAGGGTGTAGCGTGTAGGGTGTAGCGTGTAGCGTGTAGCGTGTAGAGTGTAGCGTCTAGCGTGTAGCGTATAGTGTGTAGCGTGTAGATTGTAGCGTGTAGGGTGTAGGGTGTAGCGTGTAGCGTGTAGGGTGTAGGGTGTAGCGTGTAGCGTGTAGCGTGTAGAGTGTAGCATGTAGGGTGTAGCAAGTAGCGTGTTCCGTGTAGGGTGTAGCGTGTAGCGTGTAGCGTGTAGAGTGTAGCATGTAGGGTGTAGCAAGTAGCGTGTATTGTGTAGGGTGTAGAGTGTAGCGTGTAGCGTGTAGGGTGTCACTTTTTCTTCTGATGAAGACGCTTGAGTAGCGTCGATACGCGTGGGGTTCAGGGCTTCCTTTGTTTTTTTCCCGAGGGACAGGACTTGGGTAACTTATCTTTACAACTGCTATGGAATTACACCTATTTACTTCATGCATGGCCTGGCATTTTTCCAAGCCTTAAGACAATGGATCCTGATTCTTTGTATTTCCACAAGGCGTCTGTATGCATACATTTATCCAAATAACTAGGATTTTGTAGTACTGCAGCATATCTATTTCCCTGATTACCTTTCTATAGGGGTCTGCTTTCATTTGCTTACCAACTGTGCGCACGCATGCTGTGTTGAACAAAATAGGATCCATGATGTATTTCTTCCAGATACTAGGCTGGAGTATATGTTTCCTGTCATAGTACTCAGGGGGTCACAGTTGGCAGTAAACAATAGGCTTCTTATATGTAGATTTGACTAAGATTGGTGTACCCGCATACCTAGCAATTTTTTCTCTCTGGTTATTTCTCCTGTCTCACATATGCTGTAAAGTATTAGCTTCCTTCATTCCCTCGGGTAAAATTACTTATGGCCTATTCAGCCATACTAGTGTTTTAAATGTTTTTAAATGTATGTTTTGCCTGGTTCTGTTTGTGGATTACTATTTTTGTACACTAAAATTGACTATTTCACGATGATCCCATTGGTTTGCATATCCTTTTCTTTTTGTGTTTAGTGTGTAGTGTGTAGCTTAACCCTCCACGGTACACGCTACACGCTACACTCTACACCCTACACGCTACACCCTACACTCTACACCGTACACTCTACACGCTACACGCTACACTCTACACCCTACACCCTACACGCTACACGCTACACTCTACACCCTACACGCTACACTCTACACTCTACACGCTACACGCTACACTCTACACCCTACACTCTACACGCTACACGCTACACTCTACACCCTACACTCTACACGCTACACCCTACACTCTACACGCTACACGCTACACTCTACACGCTACACGCTACATGCTACACTCTACACTCTACACCCTACACTCTACACGCTACACGCTACACTCTACACTCTACACGCTACACGCTACACTCTACACCCTACACGCAACACGCTACAATCTATACCCTACACGCTACACTCTGCACGCTACACGCTACACCCTACACGCTATACTCTGCACGCTACACGCTACACTCTACACCATACACGCTACACCCTACACTCTACACCCTACACCCTACACGCTATACCCGACACCCTACACCCTACATGCTTCACCCTAAACGCTACACTCTACACTCTACACCCTACACCCTACACGCTACATGCTACACCCTACACGCTACACTCTACACCCTACACTCTACACGCTACACACTACACGCTACACGCTACACCCTACACGCTACACGTTACACTCTACACCCTACACCCTACACGCTACACGCTACACGCTACACGCTACACCCTACACGCTACACATTACACTCTACACCCTACACGCTACACTCTACACTCTACATGCTGCACGCTACACTCTACACTCTACACGCTACACCCTACACCCTACACGCTACACGCTACACTCTACAACCTACACGCTACACGCTACACTCTACACGCCACACGCTACACTCTACACCCTACACCCTACACGCTACACGCTACACTCTACACCCTACACGCTACACTCTACACTCTACACGCTACACGCTACACTCTACACCCTACACTCTACACGCTACACCCTACACTCTACACGCTACACGCTACACTCTACACGCTACACGCTACATGCTACACTCTACACTCTACACCCTACACCCTACACGCTACACGCTATACTCTACACTCTACATGCTACACGCTACACTCTACACTCTACACGCTACACGCTACACCCTACACGCTACACGCTACACTCTACAACCTACACGCTACACGCTACACTCTACATGCAACACGCTACACTCTACACCCTACACTCTACACGCTACATGCTACACTCTACACCCTACACTCTACACGCTACACGCTACACTGTACACCCTACATGCAACACGCTACACTCTACACCCTACACGCTACACTCTACACGCTACACGCTACATGCTACACTCTACACTCTACACCATACACCCTACACGCTACACACTATACTCTACACCCTACACGCTACACTCTACACGCTACACGCTACACGCTACACTCTACACGCTACACTCTACACCCTACACGCAACACGCTACACTCTACACCCTACACCCTACACGCTACACACTACACGCTACACCCTACACGCTACACGCTACACCCTACACGCTACACTCTACACCCTGCTCCCTACACGCTACACGCTACACCCTACACGCTACACGCTACACCCTACACACTACACGTTACACTCTACACCCTACACTCTACACCCTACACTCTACACGCTACACTCTACACCCTACACTCTGCACTCTACACCCTACACCCTACACGCTACACTCTACATCCTACACCCTACACGCTACACACTACACGCTACACGCTACACCCTACACGCTACACGCTACACCCTACATGCTACACGTTACACTCTACACCCTGCACCCTACACGCTACACGCTACACCCTACACGCTACACGCTACACCCTACACACTACACGTTACACTCTACACCCTACACTCTACACCCTACACTCTACACGCTACACTCTACACCCTACACTCTGCACTCTACACCCTACACCCTACACACTACACGCTACACTCTACACCCTACACGCTACACGCTACACCCTACACCCTACACCCTACACGCTACAATCTACACGCTACACGCTACACCCTATACGCTAGACGCTACACTCTACACGCTACACGATACACGCTACACCCTACACGCTACACCCTACACTCTACACCCTACCCTACACCCTAAACCCTACACGCTACACCCTACACGCTACACTCTACACCCTACACCCTACACTCTACACCCTACACGCTACACGCTACACTCTACACCCTACACCCTACACACGCTACACGCTACACGCTACACTCTACACCCTACATGCTACACTCTACACCCTACACGCTACACCCTACACTCTACACGCTACATGCTATACTCTACACCCTACACCCTACACGATACATGCTATACCCTACACGCTACAGCCTACACGCTACACGCTACACCCTACAAGCTACACGCTACACGCTACACCCTACACTCTACACCCTACATTGTACACGCTACACGCTACACTCTACACGCTACACCCTTCACTCTACACCCTACACCCTACATGCTACACTCTACACCCTACACGGTACACCCTACAATCTACACGCTACATGCTACACTCTACACTCTACACCCTACACCCTACACGCTACATGCTACACTCTACACCCTACACGCTACACTCTACACCCTACACACTACATGCTACACTCTACACCCCACACCCTACACGCTACATGCTACACGCTACACTCTACACCCTACACGCTACACGCTAGGGTGTAGAGTGTAATATGTAGCGTGTAGTTTGTAGCGTTTAGCTTGTAGGGTGTAGCGTGTAGCGTGTGGGGTGTAGAGTGTAGCGTGTAGCGTGTAGCATGTAGGGTGTAGGGTGTAGAGTGTAGAGTGTAGCGTGTAGGGTGTAGAGTGTAGGGTGTAGGATGTAGAGTGTAGGGTTTAGAGTGTAATGTGTAGCGTGTAGGGTGTAGCGTGTAGCATGTAGGGTGTGGAGTGTAGCGTGTAGCGTGTAGGGTGTAGGGTGTAGAGTGTAGGGTGTAGCGTGTAGGGTGTAGAGTGTAGCGTGTAGGGTGTAGCGTGTAGCGTGCAGGGTGTAGAGTGTAGCGTATAGCATGTAGGGTGTAGAGTGTAGGGTGTAGCGTGTAGGGTGTAGAGTGTAGGGTGTAGCGTGTAGGGTGTAGAATGTAGCGTGTAGCGTGTAGGGTGTAGGGTGTAGCGTGTAGGGTGTAGATTGTAGCGTGTAGCGTGTAGGGTGTAGGGTGTAGGGTGTAGCGTGTAGTGTGTAGCGTGTAGCGTGTAGGGTGTAGCGTGTAGCATGTAGCGTGTAGCGTGTAGCATGTAGAGAGTAGGGTGTAGGGTGTAGGGTGTAGCATGTAGAGTGTAGGGTGTAGGGTGTAGCGTGTAGAGTGTAGGGTATAGAGTGTAGCGTCTAGGGTGTAGAGTGTAGCGTGTAGCGTGTAGGGTGTAGAGTGTAGCGTGTAGGGTGTAGAATATAGCGTGTAGAGAGTAGGGTGTAGGGTGTAGAGTGTAGGGTGTAGAGTGTAACGTGTAGCGTGTAGGGTGTAGCGTGTAGCGTGTAGGGTGTAGGGTGTAGAGTGTAGGGTGTAGCGTGTAGGGTGTAGCGTGTAGCGTGTAGGGTGTAGGGTGTAGAGTGTAGGGTGTAGTGTGTAGGGTGTAGCGTGTATCCTGTAGCGTGTAGAGTGTAGCGTCTAGCGTATAGGGTGTAGAGTGTAGCGTATAGCGTATAGGGTGTAGGATGTAGAGTGTAGCGTGTAGGGTGTAGAGTGTAGCGTTTAGAGTGTAGCATGTAGCGTGTAGGGTGTAGGGTGTAGAGTGTAGTGTAGCATGTAGGGTGAAGCATGTAGGGTGTAGGGTGTCGGGTATAGCATGTAGGGTGTAGGGTGTAGAGTGTAGGGTGTAGCGTGTATGGTGTAGACTGTAGCGTGTAGCGTGTAGAGTGTAGCGTGTAGGGTGTAGGGTGTAGCGTGTAGCGTGCAGAGTGTAGCGTGTAGGGTGTAGAGTGTAGCATGTTGCGTGTAGGGTGTAGAGTGTAGCGTGTAGCGTGTAGCGTGTAGAGTGTAGCGTGTAGCGTGTAGCGTGTAAGGTGTAGAGTGTAGGGTGTAGAGTGTAGCGTGTAGCGTGTAGCGTGTAGGGTGTAGGGTGTAGCGTGTAGGGTGTAGCATGTAGCGTGTAGCGTGTAGCATGTAGAGTGTAGGGTGTAGGGTGTAGAATGTAGGGTGTAGCATGTAGGGTGTAGGGTGTAGGGTGTAGTGTGTAGCGTGTAGCGCGTAGCGTGTAGAGTGTAGGGTATAGAGTGTAGCGTGTAGAGAGTAGGGAGCAGAGTGTAGAGTGTAGCATGTAGGGTGTAGGGTGTAGAGTGTAGGGTGTAGGGTGTAGCGTGTAGCGTGTAGAGTGTAGGGAGTAGGGTGTAGGGTGTAGCGTGTAGGGTTTGGAGTTTAGCATGTAGCGTGTAGGGTGTAGCGTGTAGCGTGTAGGGTGTAGCGTGTATCATGTACCGTGTAGCGTGTAGCATGTAGAGTAGGGTGTAGGGTGTAGAGTGTAGCATGTAGGGTGTAGGGTGTAGAGTGTAGGGTGTAGCATGTAGGGTGTAGGGTGTAGGGTGTAGCGTGTAGGGTGTAGAGTGTAGCGTGTAGGGTGTACGGTGTACAGTGTAGGGTATAAGCTGTAGCGTTTAGCGTGTAGAGTGTAGCGTGTAGCGTGTAGGGTGTAGAGTGTAGGGTGTAGTGTAGCGTGTAGCGTGTAGCGTGTAGGGTGTAGGGTGAAGCGTGTAGGGTGTAGCATGTAGCGTGTAGCATGTAGAGTAGGGTGTAGGGTGTAGGGTGTAGAGTGTAGTGTGTAGAGTGTGGAGTGTAGCGTGTAGAGTGTAAAGTGTAGCGTGTAGGGTGTAGCGTGTAGTGTGTAGGTGTGTAGAGAGTAGGGAGCAGAGTGTAGAGTGTAGCATGTAGGGTGTAGGGTGTACAGTGTAGGGTGTAGAGTGTAGCGTGTAGCGTGTAGAGTGTAGGGAGTAGGGTGTAGGGTGTAGCGTGTAGGGTGTGGAGTGTAGCGTGTAGCGTGTAGGGTGTAGCGTGTAGCGTGTAGGGTGTAGCGTGTATCATGTACCGTGTAGCGTGTAGCATGTAGAGTAGGGTGTAGGGTGTAGAGTGTAGCGTGTAGCGTGTAGTGTGTAGCGTGTAGAGTGTAAAAGTGTAGCGTGTAGTGTGTAGTGTGTAGCGTGTAGCGCGTAGCGTGTAGGGTATAGAGTGTAGCGTGTAGATTTAGGGAGTAGAGTGTAGAGTGTAGCGTGTAGGGTGTAGAGTGTAGCGAGTAGCGTGTAGTGTGTAGGGTGTAGGGTGTAGAGTGTAGGGTGTAGCGTGTAGGGTGTAGAGTGTAGCGTGTAGGGTGTAGCGTGTAGCGTGCAGGGTGTAGAGTGTAGCGTATAGCGTGTAGGGTGTAGGGTGTAGAGTGTAGGGTGTAGCGTGTAGAGTGTAGCGTGTAGCGTGTAGGGTGTAGGGTGTACAGTGTAGGGTGTAGCGTGTAGAGTGTAGTGTGTGGCGTGCAGGGCATAGGGTGTAGCGTGTAGGGTGTAGGGTGTAGAGTGTAGGGTGTAGCATGTAGGGTGTAGGGTGTAGGGTGTAGCGTGTAGGGTGTAGAGTGTAGCATGTAGGGTGTACGGTGTAGAGTGTAGGGTATAAGCTGTAGCGTTTAGCGTGTAGAGTGTAGCGTGTAGCATGTAGCGTGTAGGGTGTAGGGTGTAGAGTGTAGAGTGTAGCGTGTAGGGTGTAGAGTGTAGCGTGTAGAGAGTAGGGTGTAGGGTGTAGAGTGTAGGGTGTAGGGTGTAGAGTGTAACGTGTAGCGTGTAGGGTGTAGCGTGTAGGGTGTAGAGTGTAGGGTGTAGCGTGTAGGGTGTAGCGTGTAGCGTGTAGGGTGTAGGGTGTAGAGTGTAGGGTGTAGCGTGTAGGGTGTAGCGTGTAGCGTGTAGCGTGTAGGGTGTAGGGTGTAGAGTGTAGGGTGTAGCGTGTAGGGTGTAGAGTGTAGCGTCTAGCGTGTAGCGTATAGTGTGTAGCGTGTAGCGTGTAGATTGTAGCGTGTAGGGTGTAGGGTGTAGGGTGTAGCGTGTAGCGTGTAGATTGTAGCGTGTAGGGTGTAGGGTGTAGGGTGTAGCGTGTAGCGTGTAGGGTGTAGGGTGTAGGGTGTACCGTGTAGGGTGTAGCGTGTAGCGTGTAGAGTGTAGCATGTAGGGTGTAGCAAGTAGCGTGTATTGTGTAGGGTGTAGAGTGTAGCATGTAGCGTGTAGAGTGTAGGGTGTAGCGTGTAGGGTGTAGAGTGTAGCGTGTAGGGTGTAGAGTGTAGCGTGTAGCGTGTAGGGTGTCACTTTTTCCTCTGATGAAGACGCTTGAGTAGCGTCGATACGCGTGGGGTTCAGGGCTTCCTTTGTTTTTTTCCCGAGGGACAGGACTTGGGTAACTTATCTTTACAACTGCTATGGAATTACACCTATTTACTTCATGCATGGCCTGGCATTTTTCCAAGCCTTAGGACAATGGATCCTGATTCTTTGTATTTCTTTTCAATTAGATTTTTATTGAGTATTTAACAAAGAATACGAACAATAACATAACCATATCTGGATAACTGTAAAAAAATAAATTCTATAGCAGGTAGAATGTACAAATTAGAAAAATAAACCATCAATTTGCTCTTTGAGCTGTAACCATTTATCCCATCTAGCATGAAAGCGATCTTTGGAGAGGAGATTAGTATAATAAATTTTTTCATATATAAAATGTCTATCAATCAACAATATTAAATGTCTCACATTGGGAGGGAGATCATTGTTCCACGCCTTCGTAATAAGGTAGCTCGCAGACATTAGAATATGAGCGGTTAGAAATCTGTCCATTTTGAGCTGGTTTAAATTAACAAGCAGCAAAGCCATATCAGGGCATGGTGGTATAGTTTTTTTAATCAGAAGTGAAATTATTAGAAAAACCTCAGACCAAAATTTTTTAAGAAGGGGACAGGACCAGAAAGTATGTAGCAAGTTTGCTGACTGACCACATTTTCTCCAGCACATCCCATCATGATCCCTAACAAAATGCTTCAGTCTATTAGGAGTCAAATAGTATCTCTGGGTCAACTTGTAATGAGTTTCGAGGGTATTTGAGCATCTGGAGGCTTTCGCCGCCAATTTAAAGGATTGTGACCACTGAAGTGGCGAAATTTTTATATTTAAACTTTGTTCCCATTTTTCAAAGGGACCCGAGACACTAAAAGTGTGTTTGTCAGTTAAGATATTGTAGAATGCTCTCAAACAGCTTTTACTTTTCGGAGGTGGATTTGTAAGGAAATTAATGGCAGTTTGGTTAAAAAATATTTTCTTGGGTATGCCTATTTTCAGTCTTTTATATTCCTCTTTAAGAAAATAATAGTGCATGAATTCACTACTGTCAATTTTGAATTTGTCTTTTAGTATATGAAAGGGAATAAGTTGATTATTTTCCACCATATCGTAGATGGATTTAATTCCTTGTTTCGACCAGATTTCAAAACGGGATCTAAGTGAGGGCCTAATTGGAAGTAAATATGAGATGGGAAGTGGTTTAGCAGAGTGAGGGGGTCTATTAAATTTTAGGGAGTGAAAGTATGACCAGCTCTGAACTGATGCCCTGACGATGGGATTGTGAATATCCTTGATCTTTTGTTGTTTTATGAGAAAATTGTATAAATATAGAAGAGGTTCTTGATTAGGCATAGAGGCCAGTTCCATTTTGGGCCATTCCAAATTTTCGGTGTTTTTAAACCATGACTTGGTTTGGTCAAGTATAATGGAGTGATAATATGCACCTATATCGGGAAGGGCAATTCCACCACTTTCTCTGGAACGGATCAAAATTTGTTTTTTTATTCTAGTTTTCCCCCCAGACCATATATATTTATTCATTTGATTGGTTAAGTTTTGTAGAATAGATTTGGGAAGTGGTAGGGGGACATTTCTAAAGAAATATAGGATTTTAGGAAGGAAAAGCATTTTATATAAAACGACTTTTCCAAGCCACGAGGAGGGGGATTTTGAAATGGCTTTAATACTTTTCTCCAACTCACTATGGACATGGTCAGCATTGACCTTGTGTAGTTTATGTATATTATTGGTCAGCAAAATGCCAAGATATGGGGCTTGAGTGCGGTTCCATATGAAGGGATAAGAACTGTGCAATAGTTGCCTCACCTGGAGTGATAAGTAAAAAAATAGCACGATAGTTTTTGAATAATTCAGTTTATAAAAGGACACTTTACCAAAATCATTTATGATATCCCAAACATGTTTGATTGAACTAACTGGGTCCGACAAGGTCAGGATAATATCATCTGCGTATAATCCGATTTTGTGAACGGTGTTATCCGAAGGAATACCCCTAACCTCCTCAGAGTCCCTGATGTATTGTGCCAACGGTTCCAGACTAAGGATAAAAATCAAAGGGGAGAGTGGGCATCCCTGTCTAGTTCCGTTAGAAATTGGGAACTGGTCTGACATTGTATTATTGACAAATACAGCAGCTGATGGAGCAGAGTATAGTGTTTGGATGCTTTTGATTAGGTTTGGACTGAAATTTAATTTCTTAAGTACCGCAAATGCAAACTCCCAGCTTAAACGATCGAACGCTTTTTCTGCATCTAAGGTGATGAACAAACTGGGAGTCTGCCTGCGGTTACAGAGAGAAAGAAGATTTAACACACGTCTAGTGCTATCGTATGTTTGTCTCTGTCTCACAAACCCTACCTGATCAGGGTGAATGATATCTGGGATAATGTGTTGCAACCTGTTTGCTATAATTTTGGCATATGCTTTGATATCAGTGTTTAGCAGTGATATTGGTCTAAAATTTTCAACTTTTGTTGCATCCTTATCAGTTTTGGGGATAACTACTATTGTGGCTCTGAGCATTTCCTTGTTACATGATCAATTCACTCTAATAAAGTTGAGTGTCTGGGTTAGATGGGGAATAAGCAATAGTTTAAACTGTCTATAATATTCATTGGTGAAACCATCTGGACCCGGCGCCTTATTGAGTTTAAAAGCATTAATAACGTTCGTAACCTCTCTCTCGCTAAAAGGCATATCTAGTATTTCCCTTTGATCTGACGTGAGGCTTCCAAGTTTTATTTTCTTTAAAAAAGTGTCAATTTGGTCTTGGGAGGGAGGTGAGACATTTTCACCATCCTTCAAATTATATAAATTAAAGTAATAGTCTCTAAAGGCCCCCGCAATATCCTTTGGTTTTAGGACATCGCCAGAAGCCAAAGAGATTCTATCAACCACCTTTCTCATCTTTATAGGTTTAAATTTATTGGCCATCAACCTGGTTGGTCTATTATTATCTGTATAATATCCAGCGCCAAAGAAAGTGGCCTTTTTCTCATATTGGGCAATTAATAGGTTCCTAAGCTCCAGCCTACAAGTGTATAACTCTTTATGCCTATCAAAACTTATATCATTTTGGGCGGCGGCCTCTAGGATTTTTATTTTGTCTATCACTTCCCTTTGTCTGAACTCTCTAATTTTTTTTTGTTTAGCTCCAAGCTGGATCAAAATTCCCCTAATTACGCATTTGTGAGCTTGCCACAATGTTTCTGGGTTAATGTCTTGTGTAGAATTTTCAACAAAATAATGGGAGATGGCTTTTTCTATTAATTTGGAATTATCCTGTGTGTTAGCTATAAATTTACTGTATTTCCAATTGTATGATTTATTTTCTCTATCTGTGTTTTTGAGTCTGAGGAGGACAGGTGCATGGTCTGACCAAGTGATTGGGCCCGTGACAAATTCTTCATATAGATCTAAAACTGAAAGACTTGTAAAAATATGGTCAATCCTAGTGAAAGATTTGTTGTATGGGCAGTATCTTGTGAATTCTTTTGAATTTGTATTCAGCACTCTACAACTGTCCTGTAATCCAGATTGTCTTAGCCAGTAAGATAAATTTTGTTTTTTATAATAGGTCAGCGGGTGGGAGCAATCCAAATGGGGATCAACAATATGATTAAAATCCCCGCCCCATACAACATGACCCTCACTGAAGTCCTCCAATTTTTTTTTGAATCTATTAAGAAAGCGAATTTGACTTGAATTGGGGGCATGTATGTTAGCAATGGTGAAATTAACATCTCCCAATTTTCCCTTAATAGTGATTTGTCTACCTTCCTCGTCCTTCATTGTGTCTATTATTTTAAAAGGTAAATCCTTGTGAATGGCTATCGCAACCCCCGCTTTTTTCTTTTTACTGTTTGAAAAGAATATTTGCGAAAAATGTTTATTATGGAGTCTATGATTATCAGATTGTAATAGATGAGTTTCTTGTAGCAGGACTATATCAGCTTTAAGTCTACGCATATCTTTCCAAAGAGCAAATCTCTTGTAGGGGTAGTTCAAACCATTCACGTTATAGGACACAATATTTAAAGACATAGTAGTGGTGTTTGTGAGTTATGTAGTTACGGCTATGTTTACATTTAGAATTGCCCACAGAGAGGGAGATCAGTGAGACCAGCAGATCCTGTAGAAACAAAAGAGGCAACCTGCACAGAACCTGTATCCCCACCATGACAGTGATGGTGATGATGAGCCCCTCCAGATCAGATGAGAGCAAAGGCAAACGACGATTTCCGCTTAGTAGAAGCGCACACAGACCTGCACATAGACAAAAAACAAAAATAACATAATTGCAACCAGCAAGAAAGTGGGTTAGAAAACCAACAGTTAATGCACACCGAAGTGTGTGTGTAAATGAGTAGGTACTCATTTAAAGTTCAGGGGGTGAAATTAAGGGCCAAGTGAGTGGGGCCAGCCTAACATAGTTCAAGAGCTTCATCTGTTTTTCTTCGTGATCCACGAGGGCTTGACATGCCTTGGAAGATGATCAGAAACTCCGCTGTCTTTGTGTCCAGAACTTGATCTCTCTGGGAGGCAGGCCTAGATCATGAATACATTTGTCAGAGTTATTTAAGTCAGTTAGCGCAAAAGTGACATCCTCCTTAATCACGATCAATTTAGTTGGAAAACCCCATTTATACAGTATCTTGTTATTCCTAAGATGGTCAGTGACAGGAATGTACTCTCTCCGTTTTTGTAGTGTGGCCCTTGAAAAGTCTGCAAAAATCTTTATCTTGCTGTAGGGGGTCGGTAAATTTGGTAATTGTCTGCTTTTCCTGAGAATTTCTTCTTTAATTTGGAAATAGTGGAAACAGGCTATGACGTCTCTAGGAGCTGAAGTTGGTGCGTATTTGGATTTGGGTAGCCTGTGAATGCGTTCCAGCGTTAGATCACCCCTTGAAGCTTTAGGGAGAATTGTGTGGAGCATTTTTTGGGTATATTCAGTCAGATCACGGTCTTTGACTGACTCTGGTATTCCTCTGAATTTTAAGTTACTACGTCTGCTCCTATCCTCTTGTTCAACTTGTTTTGATTTTATTTGGGCCACCTCATCTTCCAGATTATAATGGGCGTCAATCAATTTATTATGGGATTCCACCAGTTCCCCCATTTTCCGTTCCAGGTGGTCCACACGTTGTCCAAGGTTATCTATATCTTTGCGGAGGGAGAGATTGTGAGATTCTAATTGTGATTGGAAAGATTGAGCCAAAAGAATAATGTTCTTAATGAAAATTTCTGATGCACTCTTATTAGAGGCATTCACATCAGATAATGTTTGTAAAAGAGTATCAGCAAGTTTTGGGCTGCTGAGATCCTTAGGAGAATGTATATAAACTGACTCCTCATTTTGAGGGTTCTCCTGTGCTGCAGCAACCAGGATATTCTCTCTGGGATAGGAAGTGTCATGGGTGCTGGCTGGCACCATAATGGGGCTGGTACTATTATCAGATCCGGCGCTATATTTATCACAAGCAGCCTCCCCTGGGACTGATGGGGTAAAGGGAGCATCAGATATTAATGATATGTCAGGGCATGATGTAGCCCCCTTAACCGGCGTTATGCACTGTGTGGTAGCGGTTAAATTAACTTGCGGGTGTTTAACAGTCTTTCCGGCGCTATATAACTGAGAGCGCTCGTTCTCCTTTTCAAGATGGCGGCTCTCGCGAGAAGACGAGCGAGAGCGGGAGCCCCGCGCAGGGCTTTCCTCCAGCGGCTCTCCCCGCTTCTTATCGCTCGTGGCCGCCGCCGACCTCTTCTGCGAGGACCGCGGGTTTGTTCTCGCTTTGAAGGCAGCATGTTTCTGCCTTTGAGGTGTCACCCTGTAAAACAGGCGCCCGCGGCTGAGTTTACGGGACTTGCCTGCACTTCCTGGACTTGTCCCTTCAGTGTGCGGCGAGCCGGCGCCGACATCTTGGATTTTCATCTCAGTGCTGCAGCGGTCTCTGCTAGTGCCTTTTTCTCCGCGATTGTTGCGGTCAGCCATACCAACTTGGTACCGATATGTGCAGCAGATAATCCGGTGCCGGAGGCTGTAGCTTGTTAGTGGAATCTCGGGGATATGCTTTATAAAATCGCTTAATTAGGTGGCCCCAAAGCAGAGCTCACAACAGAGACGTCCTCTCTGTCTCAGCGCTGGCCACGCCCCCCCGATTCTTTGTATTTCCACAAGGCGTCTGTATGCATACATTTATCCAAATAACTAGGATTTTGTAGTACTGCAGCATATCTATTTCCCTGATTACCTTTCTATCGGGGTCTGCTTTCATTTGCTTACCAACTGTGCGCACGCATGCTGTGTTGAACAAAATAGGATCCATGATGTATTTCTTCCAGATACTAGGCTGGAGTATATGTTTCCTGTCATAGTACTCAGGGGGTCACAGTTGGCAGTAAACAATAGGCTTCTTATATGTAGATTTGACTAAGATTGGTGTACCCGCATACCTAGCAATTTTTTCTCTCTGGTTATTTCTCCTGTCTCACATATGCTGTAAAGTATTAGCTTCCTTCATTCCCTCGGGTAAAATTACTTATGGCCTATTCAGCCATACTAGTGTTTTAAATGTTTTTAAATGCATGTTTTGCCTGGTTCTGTTTGTGGATTACTGTTTTTGTACAATAACATTGACTATTTAACGTGGATCCCATTGGTTTGCATATCCTTTTCTTTTTGTGTTTAGTGTGTAGTGTGTAGCTTAACCCTACACGCTACACGCTACACTCTACACCCTACACGCTACACCCTACACTCTACACCGTACACTCTACACGCTACACGCTACACCCTACACCTTACACGCTACACTCTACACCCTACACGCTACACTCTACACTCTACACGCTACACGCTACACTCTACACCCTACATTCTACACGCTACATGCTACACCCTACACTCTACACGCTACACGCTACACTCTACACGCTACACGCTACATGCTACACTCTACACTCTACACCCTACACCCTACACGCTACACGCTATACTCTACACCCTACACGCTACACTCTACACGCTACACGCTACACGCTACACTCTACACTCTACACGCTACACGCTACACTCTACACCCTACACGCAACACGCTACACTCTATACCCTACACGCTACACTCTGCACGCTACACGCTACACCCTACACGCTATACTCTGCACGCTACACGCTACACTCTACACCATACACGCTACACCCTACACTCTACACCCTACACCCTACACGCTATACCCGACACCCTACACCCTACATGCTTCACCCTACACGCTACACGCTACACTCTACACCATACACGCTACACCCTACACTCTACACCCTACACCCTACACGCTATACCCGACACCCTACACCCTACATGCTTCACCCTACACTCTACACCCTACACTCTACACGCTACACACTACACGCTACACGCTACACCCTACACGCTACACGCTACACCCTACACGCTACACGTTACACTCTACACCCTACACCCTACAAGCTACACGCTACACCCTACACGCTACACGTTACACTCTACACCCTACACGCTACACTCTACACCCTGCACCCTACACGCTACAATCTACACCCTACACCCTACACGCTACACGCTACACTCTACACCCTACACGCTACACCCTTCACTCTACACCGTACACTCTACACGCTACACGCTACACTCTACACCCTACACCCTACACGCTACGCGCTACACTCTACACCCTACACGCTACACGCTACACCCTACACGCTACACGCTACACTCTACAACTTACACGCTACACGCTACACTCTACACCCTACACCCTACACGCTACGCGCTACACTCTACACCCTACACGCTACACGCTACACCCTACACCCTACACGCTACACGCTACACTCTACAACTTACACGCTACACGCTACACTCTACACGCAACACGCTACACTCTACACCCTACACGCTACACGCTACACTCTACACCCTACACTCTACACGCTACACGCTACACTCTACACCCTACACGCTACACTCTACACGCTACACGCTACATGCTACACTCTACACTCTACACCATACACCCTACACGCTACACACTATACTCTACACCCTACACGCTACACTCTACACGCTACACGCTACACGCTACACTCTACACGCTACACTCTACACCCTACACGCAACACGCTACACTCTACACCCTACACCCTACACGCTACACACTACACGCTACACGCTACACCCTACACGCTCCACGCTACACCCTACACGCTACACGTTACACTCTACACCCTACACCCTACACACTACACCCTACACGCTACACGTTACACTCTACACCCTACACGCTACACTCTACACCCTGCTCCCTACACGCTACACGCTACACCCTACACGCTACACGCTACACCCTACACACTACACGTTACACTCTACACCCTACACTCTACACCCTACACTTTACACGCTACACTCTACACCCTACACTCTGCACTCTACACCCTACACCCTACACGCTACACTCTACACTCTACACCCTACACGCTACACACTACACGCTACACGCTACACCCTACACACTACACGTTACACTCTACACCCTACACTCTACACCCTACACTCTACACGCTACACTCTACACCCTACACTCTGCACTCTACACCCTACACCCTACACGCTACACTCTACACTCTACACCCTACACGCTACACACTACACGCTACACTCTACACCCTACACGCTACACGTTACACTCTACACCCTGCACCCTACACGCTAAACGCTACACCCTACACGCTACACGCTACACCCTACACACTACACGTTACACTCTACACCCTACACTCTACACCCTACACTCTACACGCTACACTCTACACCCTACACTCTGCACTCTACACCCTACACCCTACACACTACACGCTACACTCTACACCCTACACGCTACACGCTACACCCTACACCCTACACCCTACACGCTACAATCTACACGCTACACCCTATACGCTAGACGCTACACTCTACACGCTACACGATACACGCTACACCCTACACGCTACACCCTACACTCTACACCCTACACCCTACACGCTACACGCTACACCCTACACGCTACACCCTACACTCTACACCCTACACCCTACAAGCTACACGCTACACCCTACACGCTACACGTTACACTCTACACACTACACCCTACACTCTACACCCTACACCCTACTCTCTACACGCTATATTCTACACCCTACACGCTACACTCTACACCCTACACGCTACACGCTACACTCTACACCCTAGACGCTACACTCTATACCCTACACTCTACACGCTACACCCTACACCCTACACTCTACATGCTACACCCTACACCCTACACTCTACATACTACACGCTACATGCTACACGCTACACCCTACACGCTACGCGCTACACACTACATGCTACACCCTACACCCTACACGCTACACGCTACACGCTACACCCTACACGCTACACCCTACACCCTACACGCTACACGCTACACTCTACACCCTACACGCTACACCCTACACTCTACACCCTACACGCTACACGCTACACTCTACACCCTACACGCTACACCCTACACTCCACACCCTACACCCTACATGCTACACGCTACACCCTACACGCTACACATTACACTCTAAACCCTACACTCTACATCCTACACCCTACACTCTACACCCTACACGCTACACTCTACACTCTACACCCTACACCCTACATGCTACACGCTACACCCTACACTCTACACGCTACACGCTACACTCTACACGCTACACGCTACATGCTACACTCTACACTCTACACCCTACACCCTACACGCTACACGCTATACTCTACACCCTACACGCTACACTCTACACGCTACACTCTACACTCTACACGCTACACGCTACACTCTACACCCTACACGCTACACGCTACACTCTACACCCTACACGCTACACCCTACACTCTACACCCTACACGCTACACCCTACACTCTACACCCTACACGCTATACGCTACACTCTACACCCTGCACGCTACACGCTACACCCTACACGCTACACTCTACACCCTACACGCTACACCCTACACTCTACACCCTACACGC
The DNA here is from genome assembly GCF_051348905.1 of Ranitomeya variabilis. Lineage (NCBI taxonomy): Eukaryota > Metazoa > Chordata > Amphibia > Anura > Dendrobatidae > Ranitomeya > Ranitomeya variabilis. Next base: position 107,322 of record NW_027507975.1, on the reverse strand, counting down.
TACACGCTACACTCTACACCCTACACGCTACACCCTACACTCCACACCCTACACCCTACATGCTACACGCTACACCCTACACGCTACACATTACACTCTAAACCCTACACTCTACATCCTACACCCTACACTCTACACCCTACACGCTACACTCTACACTCTACACCCTACACCCTACATGCTACACGCTACACGCTACACCCTACACTCTACACGCTACACGCTACACTCTACACGCTACACGCTACATGCTACACTCTACACTCTACACCCTACACCCTACACGCTACACGCTATACTCTACACCCTACACGCTACACTCTACACGCTACACCCTACACGCTATACTCTGCACGCTACACGCTACACTCTACACCATACACGCTACACCCTACACTCTGCACCCTACACCCTACACGCTATACCCGACACCCTACACCCTACATGCTTCACCCTACACGCTACACTCTACACTCTACACCCTACACCCTACACGCTACATGCTACACCCTACACGCTAAACTCTACACCCTACACTCTACACGCTACACACTACACGCTACACGCTACACCCTACACGCTACACGCTACACCCTACACGCTACACGTTACACTCTACACCCTACACGCTACACGCTACACCCTACACGCTACACGTTACACCCTACACCCTACACGCTACACTCTACACCCTGCACCCTACACGCTACAATCTACACCCTACACCCTACACGCTACACGCTACACGCTACACGCTACACCCTACACGCTACACCCTACACTCTACACCGTACACTCTACACGCTACACGCTACACTCTACACCCTACACCCTACACGCTACGCGCTACACTCTACACCCTACACGCTACACTCTACACTCTACATGCTACACGCTACACACTACACGCTACACTCTACACGCTACACGCTACACTCTACACCCTACACCCTACACGCTACGCGCTACACTCTACACCCTACACGCTACACTCTACACTCTACACCCTACACGCTACACACTACACGCTACACCCTACACACTACACGCTACACTCTACACCCTACACGCTACACGCTACACCCTACACCCTACACCCTACACGCTACAATCTACATGCTACACGCTACACCCTATACGCTAGACGCTACACTCTACACGCTACACGATACACGCTACACCCTACACGCTACACCCTACACTCTACACCCTACACCCTACACGCTACACGCTACACCCTACACGCTACACCCTACACTCTACACCCTACACCCTACACGCTACACGCTACACCCTACACGCTACACGTTACACTCTACACCCTACACCCTACACTCTACACCCTACACCCTACTCTCTACACGCTATATTCTACACCCTACACGCTACACTCTACACCCTACACGCTACACGCTACACTCTACACCCTAGACGCTACACTCTATACCCTACACTCTACACGCTACACCCTACAACCCTACACTCTACATGCTACACGCTACACGCTACATGCTACACGCTACACCCTACACGCTACACGCTACACACTACATGCTACACCCTACACCCTACACCCTACACGCTACACGCTACACTCTAAACCCTACACGCTACACCCTACACCTTACACCCTACACGCTACACGCTACACTCTACACCCTACACGCTACACCCTACACTCTACACCCTACACGCTACACCCTACACTCTACACCCTACACGCTATACGCTACACTCTACACCCTGCACGCTACACGCTACACCCTACACGCTACACTCTACACCCTACACGCTACACCCTACACTCTACACCCTACACGCTACACGCTACACTCTACACCCTACACGCTACACCCTACACTCCACACCCTACACCCTACATGCTACACGCTACACCCTACACGCTACACATTACACTCTAAACCCTACACTCTACATCCTACACCCTACACTCTACACCCTACACGCTACACTCTACACTCTACACCCTACACCCTACATGCTACACGCTACACGCTACACTCTACACCCTACACGCTACACGCTACACCCTACAAGCTAAACGCTACAAACTACACGCTACATATTACACTCTACACTATAGCGTGTAGCGTGTAGGGTGTAGAGTGTAGCGTGTAGCATGTAGCGTGTAGGGTGTATGGTGTAGAGTGTAGCATGTAGCGTGTAGGGTGTAGAGTGTAGCGTGTAGGGTGTAGAGTGTAGGGTATAGAGTGTAGCGTGTAGAGAGTAGGGAGCAGAGTGTAGAGTGTAGCGTGCAGGGTGTAGGGTGTAGGGTGTAGCGTGTAGCGTGTAGAGTGTAGGGAGTAGGGTGTAGGGTGTAGCGTGTAGGGTGTAGAGTGTAGCGTGTAGCGTGTAGCGTGTAGGGTGTAGCGTGTAGCGTGTAGGGTGTAGCGTGTATCATGTACCGTGTAGCGTGTAGCATGTAGAGTAGGGTGTAGGGTGTAGAGTGTAGCATGTAGGGTGTAGGGTGTAGAGTGTAGGGTGTAGCATGTAGGGTGTAGGGTGTAGGGTGTAGCGTGCAGGGTGTAGAGTGTAGCGTGTAGGGTGTACGGTGTAGAGTGTAGGGTATAAGCTGTAGCGTTTAGCGTGTAGAGTGTAGCGTGTAGCGTGTAGCGTGTAGGGTGTAGAGTGTAGGGTGTAGAGTGTAGCGTGTAGCGTGTAGCGTGTAGCATGTAGAGTAGGGTGTAGGGTGTAGGGTGTAGAGTGTAGTGTGTAGAGTGTGGAGTGTAGCGTGTAGAGTGTAAAGTGTAGCGTGTAGGGTGTAGCGTGTAGTGTGTAGCGTGTAGCGCGTAGCGTGTAGAGTGTAGGGTATAGAGTGTAGCGTGTAGAGAGTAGGGAGCAGAGTGTAGAGTGTAGCATGTAGGGTGTAGGGTGTACAGTGTAGGGTGTAGGGTGTAGCGTGTAGAGTGTAGGGAGTAGGGTGTAGGGTGTAGCGTGTAGGCTGTGGAGTGTAGCGTGTAGCGTGTAGGGTGTAGCGTGTAGCGTGTAGGGTGTAGCGTGTATCATGTACCGTGTAGCGTGTAGCATGTGGAGTAGGGTGTAGGGTGTAGAGTGTAGCGTGTAGCGAGTAGTGTGTAGCGTGTAGAGTGTAAAGTGTAGCGTGTAGTGTGTAGTGTGTAGCGTGTAGCGCGTAGCGTGTAGAGTGTAGGGTATAGAGTGTAGCGTGTAGAGAGTAGGAAGTAGAGTGTAGAGTGTAGCGTGTAGGGTGTAGAGTGTAGCGAGTAGCGTGTAGTGTGTAGGGTGTAGATTGTAGGGTGTAGCGTGTAGGGTGTAGAGTGTAGCGTGTAGGGTGAAGCATGTAGGGTGTAGGGTGTCGGGTATAGCGTGTAGGGTGTAGGGTGTAGAGTGTAGGGTGTAGCGTGTATGGTGTAGAGTGTAGCGTGTAGCGTGTAGAGTGTAGCGTGTAGGGTGTAGGGTGTAGCGTGTAGCGTGCAGAGTGTAGCGTGTAGGGTGTAGAGTGTAGCGTGTTGCGTGTAGGGTGTAGAGTGTAGCGTGTAGCGTGTAGAGTGTAGAGTGTAGGGTGTAGAGTGTAGCGAGTAGCGTGTAGGGTGTAGGGTGTAGAGTGTAGGGTGTAGCGTGTAGGGTGTAGAGTGTAGCGTGTAGGGTGTAGGGTGTAGGGTGTAGAGTGTAGCGTGTAGGGTGTAGCGTGTAGCATGTAGCGTGTAGCGTGTAGCATGTAGAGTGTAGCGTGTAGGGTGTAGAGTGTAGCGTGTAGGGTGTAGCGTGTAGCGTGTAGCGTGTAGCGTGCAGGGTGTAGAGTGTAGCGTATAGCGTGTAGGGTGTAGGGTGTAGAGTGTAGGGTGTAGCGTGTAGAGTGTAGCGTGTAGCGTGTAGGGTGTACAGTGTAGGGTGTAGGGTGTAGCGTGTAGAGTGTAGTGTGTGGCCTGCAGGGCATAGGGTGTAGCGTGTAGGGTGTAGGGTGTAGAGTGTAGGGTGTAGCATGTAGGGTGTAGGGTGTAGGGTGTAGCGTGTAGGGTGTAGAGTGTAGAGTGTAGCATGTAGGGTGTACGGTGTAGAGTGTAGGGTATAAGCTTATACCATACTCTCTACACCGTACACCCTACACCCTACACGCTACACGCTACACGCTACACTCTACACCCTACACTCTACACCCTACACGCTACACGCTACACGCTACACTCTACACGCTACAGCTTATACCATACTCTCTACACCGTACACCCTACACGCTACACTACACGCTACACGCTACACCCTACACCCTACACCCTACATGCTACACCCTACACTCTACACCCTACACCCTACACCCTACACGCTATACCCGACACCCTACACCCTACATGCTTCACCCTACACGCTACACTCTACACTCTACACCCTACACCCTACACGCTACATGCTACACCCTACACGCTACAATCTACACCCTACACCCTACATGCTACACGCTACACGCTACACCCTTCACCCTACACTCTACACCCTACACCCTACACGCTACACGCTACACCCTACACGCTACACTCTACACCCTACACCCTACACCCTACTCTCTACATGCTATACTGTACACCCTACACGCTACACTCTACACCCTACACGCTACACGCTACACCCTACACGCTAAACGCTACAGCTTATACCCTACACTCTACACCGTACACCCTACACGCTACACTCTACACCCTACATGCTACACCCTACACCCTACACCCTACATGCTACACCCTACACTCTACAACCTACACCCTACACACTACACGCTACACCCTACACCCTACACGCTACACTCTACACGCTACACGCTACACTCTACACCCTACATGCAACACCCTACACCCTACAAACTACACGCTACACCCTACACCCTACACCCGACACGCTACACCCTACACGATACACTCTACACGCTACACTCTACACGCTACACTCTACACCCTACACTCTACACGCTACATGCTACACTCTACATTCTACACAATACACTCTACACGCTACACTCTACACCCTACACGCTACACTCTACACTCTACACCCTACTCTCTACACGCTACACTCTATACCCTACACTCTACACGCTACACCCTACACCCTACACTCTACATGCTACACCCTACACCCTACACCCTACACTCTACATGCTACACGCTACACGATACATGCTACATGCTACACCCTACACCCTACACCCTACAGCCTACACCCTACACGCTACACGCTACACTCTACACCCTACACGCTACACCCTACACCCTACACGCTACACGCTACACGCTACACTCTACACCCTACACGCTACACCCTACACTCTACACCCTACACGCTACACTCTACACCCTACACCCTACACCCTACACGCTACACTCTACACCCTACACGCTACACCCTACACTCTACACCCTACACCCTACACGCTACACGCTATACTCTACACCCTACACGCTACACTCTACACGCTACACGCTACACGCTACACTCTACACGCTACACGCTACACTCTACACCCTACACGCAACACGCTACACTCTACACCTTACACGCTACACTCTGCACGCTACACGCTACACCCTACACGCTACACTCTACACGCTACACGCTACACTCTACACCATACACGCTACACCCTACACTCTACACCCTACACCCTACACGCTATACCCGACACCCTACACCCTACATGCTTCACCCTACACGCTACACTCTACACTCTACACCCTACACGCTACATGCTACACTCTACACGCTACACTCTACACCCTACACGCTACACTCTACATCCTACACCCTACACGCTATACGCTACACTCTACACCCTGCACGCTACACGCTACACTCTACACCCTACACCCTACACGCAACACCCTACACTCTACACCCTACACCCTAAATCCTACACGCTACACCCTACACGCTACACTCTACACCCTACACCCTACACTCTACACCCTACACGCTACACGCTACACTCTACACCCTACACCCTACACACGCTACACGCTACACCCTACACTCCACACGCTACATGCTACACTCTACACCCTACACGATACATGCTACACCCTACACGCTACAGCCTACACGCTACACGCTACACTCTACACCCTACAAGCTACACGCTACACGCTACACCCTACACTCTACACCCTACACCGTACACGCTACACGCTACACTCTACACGCTACACCCTTCACTCTACACCCTACACCCTACATGCTACACTCTACACCCTACACGATACACCCTACAATCTACACGCTACATGCTACACTCTACACTCTACACCCTACACCCTACACGCTACATGCTACACTCTACACCATACACGCTACACCCTACACTCTACACCCTACACCCTACACGCTATACCCGACACCCTACACTCTGCATGCTTCACACTACACGCTACACTCTACACTATACACCCTACACCCTACACGCTACATGCTACACCCTACACGCTACACACTACCTACACCCTACACGCTACACACTACACGCTACACGCTACACCCTACACACTACACGTTACACTCTACACCCTACACTCTGCACTCTACACCCTACACCCTACACGCTACACGCTACAATCTACACCCTACACGCTACACGCTACACCCTACACCCTACACGCTACAATCTACACGCTACACGCTACACCCTATACGCTAGACGCTACACTCTACACGCTACACGATACACGCTACACCCTACACACTACACCCTACACTCTACACCCTACACGCTACACGCTACACGCTACACCCTACACGCTACACCCTACACTCTACACCCTACACCCTACACGCTACACGCTACACCCTACACGCTACACGTTACACTCTACACCCTACACCCTACACTCTACACCCTACACCCTACTCTCTACACGCTATATTCTACACCCTACACGCTACACTCTACACCCTACACGCTACACGCTACACTCTACACCCTAGACGCTACACTCTATACCCTACACTCTACACGCTACACCCTACACCCTACACTCTACATGCTACACCCTACACCCTACACCCTACACTCTACATGCTACACGCTACACGCTACATGCTACACGCTACACCCTACACGCTACACACTACACGCTACACCCTACACCCTACACCCTACACGCTACACACTACACTCTACACCCTACACCCTACACCCTACATGCTACACGCTACACGCTACACTCTACTCCCTACACGCTACACGCTACACCCTACAAGCTAAACGCTACAAACTACACGCTACATATTACACTCTACACCCTAGCGTGTAGCGTGTAGGGTGTAGAGTGTAGCGTGTAGCATGTAGCGTGTAGGGTGTATGGTGTAGAGTGTAGCATGTAGCGTGTAGGGTGTAGAGTGTAGCGTGTAGGGTGTAGAGTGTAGCATGTAGCGTGTAGGGTGTAGGGTGTAGAGTGTAGAGTGTAGCATGTAGCATGTAGATTGTAGGGTGTACCGTGTAGGGTGTAGAGTGTAGCATGTAGGGTGTAGGGTGTAGAGTGAAGGGTGTAGCGTGTAGAGTGTAGCGTGTAGCGTGTACGGTGTAGGGTGTAGAGTGTAGGGTGTAGCGTGTAGCGTGTAGCTTGTAGGGTGTAGAGTGTAGCGTGCAGCGTGTAGGCTGTAGCGTGTAGGGTGTAGCATGTATCGTGTAGGGTGTAGAGTGTAGCATGTAGCGTGTAGAGTGTAGGGTGTAGCGTGTAGCGTGTGTAGGGTGTAGGGTGTAGAGTGTAGCGTGTAACGTGTAGGGTGTAGAGTGTAGGGTGTAGGGTGTAGAGTGTAGCGTATAGCGTGTAGGGTGTAGGATGTAGAGTGTAGCGTGTAGGGTGTAGAGTGTAGCGTGTAGAGTGTAGCATGTAGCGTGTAGGGTGTAGAGTGTAGAGTGTAGCGTGTAGGGTGAAGCATGTAGGGTGTAGGGTGTCGGGTATAGCGTGTAGGGTGTAGGGTGTAGAGTGTAGGGTGTAGCGTGTATGGTGTAGAGTGTAGCGTGTAGCGTGTAGAGTGTAGCGTGTAGGGTGTAGGGTGTAGCGTGTAGCATGCAGAGTGTAGCGTGTAGGGTGTAGAGTGTAGCGTGTTGCGTGTAGGGTGTAGAGTGTAGCGTGTAGCGTGTAGAGTGTAGAGAGTAGCGTGTAGCGTGTAGAGTGTAGCGGGTAGGGTGTAGAGTGTAGCGAGTAGCGTGTAGGGTGTAGGGTGTAGAGTGTAGGGTGTAGCGTGTAGGGTGAAGAGTGTAGCGTGTAGGGGGTAGGGTGTAGGGTGTAGAGTGTAGCGTGTAGGGTGTAGCGTGTAGCATGTAGCGTGTAGCGTGTAGCATGTAGAGTGTAGCGTGTAGGGTGTAGAGTGTAGCGTGTAGGGTGTAGCGCGTAGCGTGTAGCGTGCAGTGTGTAGAGTGTAGCGTATAGCGTGTAGGGTGTATAGTGTAGGGTGTAGCATGTAGCGTGTAGAGTGTAGCGTGTAGGGTGTAGGGTGTACAGTGTAGGGTGTAGCGTGTAGCATGTAGGGTGTAGGGTGTAGCGTGTAGCGTGTACCGTGTAGCGTATAGAGTGCAGCGTGTAGGGTGTAGAGTGTAGCGTGTAGTGTGTAGCGTGTAGGGTGTAGGGTGTAGCGTGTAGGGTGTAGAGTGTAGCGTGTAGGGTGTAGAGTGTAACATGTAGCGTGTAGGGTGTAGGGCGTAGCGTGTAGCGTGTACCGTGTAGCGTATAGAGTGTAGTGTGTAGGGTGTAGAGTGTAGCGTGTAGGGTGTAGAGTGTAGCGTGTAGCGTGTAGCGTGTAGCGTGTAGAGTGTAGTGTGTAGGGTGTAGCGTGTAGAGTGTAGTGTGTGGCGTGCAGGGCGTAGGGTGTAGCGTGTAGGGTGTAGGGTGTAGAGTGTAGGGTGTAGCATGTAGGGTGTAGGGTGTAGGGTGTAGCGTGTAGGGTGTAGAGTGTAGCGTGTAGGGTGTACGGTGTAGAGTGTAGGGTATAAGCTGTAGCGTTTAGCGTGTAGAGTGTAGCGTGTAGCGTGTAGCGTGTAGGGTGTAGAGTGTAGGGTGTAGAGTGTAGCGTGTAGAGTGTAGCGTGTAGCGTGTAGGGTGTAGGGTGTAGCGTGTAGGGTGTAGCATGTAGCGTGTAGCGTGTAGCATGTAGAGTAGGGTGTAGGGTGTAGGGTGTAGAGTGTAGTGTGTAGAGTGTAGAGTGTAGCGTGTAGAGTGTAAAGTGTAGCGTGTAGGGTGTAGCGTGTAGTGTGTAGCGTGTAGCGCGTAGCGTGTAGAGTGTAGGGTATAGAGTGTAGCGTGTAGAGAGTAGGGAGCAGAGTGTAGAGTGTAGCATGCAGGGTGTAGGGTGTACAGTGTAGGGTGTAGGGTGTAGCGTGTAGCGTGTAGAGTGTAGGGAGTAGGGTGTAGGGTGTAGCGTGTAGGGTGTAGATTGTAGCGTGTAGCGTGTAGCGTGTAGGGTGTAGTGTGTAGCGTGTAGGGTGTAGCGTGTATCATGTACCGTGTAGCGTGTAGCATGTAGAGTAGGGTGTAGGGTGTAGAGTGTAGCATGTAGGGTGTAGGGTGTAGAGTGTAGGGTGTAGCATGTAGGGTGTAGGGTGTAGGGTGTAGCGTGCAGGGTGTAGAGTGTAGCATGTAGGGTGTACGGTGTAGAGTGTAGGGTATAAGTTGTAGCGTTTAGCGTGTAGAGTGTAGCGTGTAGGGTGTAGGGTGTAGGGTGTAGCGTGTAGCGTGTAGCGTGTAGGGTGTAGGGTGAAGCGTGTAGGGTGTAGCATGTAGCGTGTAGCGTGTAGCATGTAGAGTAGGGTGTAGGGTGTAGAGTGTAGTGTGTAGAGTGTGGAGTGTAGCGTGTAGAGTGTAAAGTGTAGCGTGTAGGGTGTAGCGTGTAGTGTGTAGCGTGTAGCGCGTAGCGTGTAGAGTGTAGGGTATAGAGTGTAGCGTGTAGAGAGTAGGGAGCAGAGTGTAGAGTGTAGCATGTAGGGTGTAGGGTGTACAGTGTAGGGTGTAGGGTGTAGCGTGTAGCGTGTAGAGTGTAGGGAGTAGGGTGTAGGGTGTAGCGTGTAGGGTGTGGAGTGTAGCGTGTAGCGTGTAGGGTGTAGCGTGTAGCGTGTAGGGTGTAGCGTGTATCATGTACCGTGTAGCGTGTAGCATGTAGAGTAGGGTGTAGGGTGTAGAGTGTAGCGTGTAGCGTGTAGTGTGTAGCGTGTAGAGTGTAAAGTGTAGCGTGTAGTGTGTAGTGTGTAGCGTGTAGCGCGTAGCGTGTAGAGTGTAGGGTATAGAGTGTAGCGTGTAGAGAGTAGGGAGTAGAGTGTAGAGTGTAGCGTGTAGGGTGTAGAGTGTAGCGAGTAGCGTGTAGTGTGTAGGGTGTAGGGTGTAGAGTGTAGGGTGTAGCGTGTAGGGTGTAGAGTGTAGCGTGTAGGGTGTAGCGTGTAGCGTGCAGGGTGTAGAGTGTAGCGTATAGCGTGTAGGGTGTAGGGTGTAGAGTGTAGGGTGTAGCGTGTAGAGTGTAGCGTGTAGCGTGTAGGGTGTAGGGTGTACAGTGTAGGGTGTAGGGTGTAGCGTGTAGAGTTTAGTGTGTGGCGTGCAGGGCATAGGGTGTAGCGTGTAGGGTGTAGAGTGTAGGGTGTAGCATGTAGGGTGTAGGGTGTAGGGTGTAGCGTGCAGGGTGTAGAGTGTAGCGTGTAGGGTGTACGGTGTAGAGTGTAGGGTATAAGCTGTAGCGTTTAGCGTGTAGAGTGTAGCGTGTAGCGTGTAGGGTGTAGCGTGTAGGGTGTAGAGTGTAGGGTGTAGCGTGTAGGGTGTATCGTGTAGCGTGTAGCGTGTAGGGTGTAGGGTGTAGGGTGTAGCGTGTAGCGTGTAGCGTGTAGAGTGTAGCATGTAGGGTGTAGCAAGTAGCGTGTACCGTGTAGGGTCTGTAGCGTGTAGCGTGTAGCGTGTAGGGTGTCAATTTTTCCTCTGATGAAGACGCTTGAGTAGCGTCGATACGCGTGGGGTTCAGGGCTTCCTTTGTTTTTTTCCCGAGGGACAGGACTTGGGTAACTTATCTTTACAACTGCTATGGAATTACACCTATTTACTTCATGCATGGCCTGGCATTTTTCCAAGCCTTAGGACAATGGATCCTGATTCTTTGTATTTCCACAAGGCGTCTGTATGCATACATTTATCCAAATAACTAGGATTTTGTAGTACTGCAGCATACCTATTTCCCTGATTACCTTTCTATAGGGGTCTGCTTTCATTTGCTTACCAACTGTGCGCACGCATGCTGTGTTGAACAAAATAGGATCCATGATGTATTTCTTCCAGATACTAGGCTGGAGTATATGTTTCCTGTCATAGTACTCAGGGGGTCACAGTTGGCAGTAAACAATAGGCTTCTTATATGTAGATTTGACTAAGATTGGTGTACCCAATCTTACATACCTAGCAATTTTTTCTCTCTGGTTATTTCTCCTGTCTCACATATGCTGTAAAGTATTAGCTTCCTTCATTCCCTCGAGTAAAATTACTTATGGCCTATTCAGCCATACTAGTGTTTTAAATGTTTTTAAATGCATGTTTTGCCTGGTTCTGTTTGTGGATTACTATTTTTATACAATAAAATTGACTATTTAACGTGGATCCCATTGGTTTGCATATCCTTTTCTTTTTGTGTTTAGTGTGTAGTGTGTAGCTTAACCCTACACGCTACACGCTACACGCTACACCCTACACGCTACACCCTACACTCTACACCGTACACTCTACACGCTACACGCTACACTCTACACCCTACACCCTACAAGCTACACGCTACACTCTACACCCTACACGCTACACTCTACACTCTACACGCTACACGCTACACTCTACACCCTACACTCTACACGCTACACGCTACACGCTACACTCTACACCCTACACGCTACACCCTACACTCTACACCGTACACTCTACACGCTACACGCTACACTCTACACCCTACACCCTAAACGCTACACGCTACACTCTACACCCTACACGCTACACTCTACACTCTACACGCTACACGCTACACTCTACACCCTACACTCTACACGCTACACGCTACACGCTACACGCTACACCCTACACGCTACACGTTACACTCTACACCCTACACGCTACACTCTACACCCTGCACCCTGCACGCTACAATCTACACCATACACCCTACACGCTACACGCTACACTCTACACCCTACACGCTACACCCTACACTCTACACCGTACACTACACGCTACACTCTACACCCTACACCCTACACGCTACGCGCTACACTCTACACCCTACACGCTACACTCTAAACTCTACATGCTACACGCTACACTCTACACTCTACACGCTACACGCTACACCCTACACCCTACACGCTACACGCTACACTCTACAACCTACACGCTACACGCTACACTCCACACGCAACACGCTACACTCTACACCCTACACTCTACACGCTACACGCTACACTCTACACCCTACACTCTACACGCTACACGCTACACTGTACACCCTACATGCAACACGCTACACTCTACACCCTACACGCTACACTCTACACGCTACACGCTACATGCTACACTCTACACTCTACACCATACACCCTACACGCTACACACTATACTCTACACCCTACACGCTACACTCTACACGCTACACGCTACACTCTACACGCTACACTCTACACCCTACATGCAACACGCTACACTCTACACCCTACACCCTACACGCTACACGCTACACCCTACACGCTACACGTTACACTCTACACCCTACACCCTACACACTACACCCTACACGCTACACGTTACACTCTACACCCTACACGCTACACTCTACACCCTGCTCCCTACACGCTACACGCTACACCCTACACGCTACACGCTACACCCTACACACTACACGTTACACTCTACACCCTACACTCTACACCCTACACTCTACACGCTACACTCTACACCCTACACTCTGCACTCTACACCCTACACCCTACACGCTACACTCTACACCCTACACCCTACACGCTACACACTACACGCTACACGCTACACCATACACGCTACACGCTACACCCTACACGCTACATGTTACACTCTACACCCTGCACCCTACACGCTACACGCTACACCCTACACGCTACACGCTACACCCTACACACTACACGTTACACTCTACACCCTACACTCTACACCCTACACTCTACACGCTACACTCTACACCCTACACTCTGCACTCTACACCCTACACCCTACACACTACACGCTACACTCTACACCCTACACGCTACACGCTACACCCTACACCCTACACCCTACACGCTACAATCTACACGCTACACGCTACACCCTATACGCTAGACGCTACACTCTACACGCTACACGATACACGCTACACCCTACACTCTACACCCTACACGCTATACGCTACACTCTACACCCTGCACGCTACACGCTACACCCTGCACGCTACACTCTACACCCTACACGCTACACCCTACACTCTACACCCTACACGCTACACGCTACACTCTACACCCTACACGCTACACCCTACACTCCACACCCTACACCCTACATGCTACACGCTACACCCTACACGCTACAAATTACACTCTAAACCCTACACTCTACATCCTACACCCTACACTCTACACCCTACACGCTACACTCTACACTCTACACCCTACACCCTACATGCTACACGCTACACGCTACACTCTACACCCTACACGCTACACGCTACACCCTACAAGCTAAACGCTACAAACTACACGGTACATATTACACTCTACACCCTAGCGTGTAGCGTGTAGGGTGTAGAGTGTAGCGTGTAGCATGTAGCGTGTAGGGTGTATGGTGTAGAGTGTAGCATGTAGCGTGTAGGGTGTAGAGTGTAGCGTGTAGGGTGTAGAGTGTAGCATGTAGCGTGTAGGGTGTAGGGTGTAGAGTGTAGAGTGTAGCATGTAGCATGTAGATTGTAGGGTGTACCGTGTAGGGTGTAGAGTGTAGCATGTAGGGTGTAGGGTGTAGAGTGAAGGGTGTAGCGTGTAGAGTGTAGCGTGTAGCGTGTACGGTGTAGGGTGTAGAGTGTAGGGTGTAGCGTGTAGCGTGTAGCTTGTAGGGTGTAGAGTGTAGCGTGTAGCGTGTAGGCTGTAGCGTGTAGGGTGTAGCATGTATCGTTTAGGGTGTAGAGTGTAGCATGTAGCGTGTAGAGTGTAGGGTGTAGCGTGTAGCGTGTGTAGGGTGTAGGGTGTAGAGTGTAGCGTGTAGCGTGTAGGGTGTAGAGTGTAGGGTGTAGAGTGTAGCGTATAGCGTGTAGGGTGTAGGATGTAGAGTGTAGCGTGTAGGGTGTAGAGTGTAGCGTGTAGAGTGTAGCATGTAGCGTGTAGGGTGTAGAGTGTAGAGTGTAGCGTGTAGGGTGAAGCATGTAGGGTGTCGGGTATAGCGTGTAGGGTGTAGAGTGTAGGGTGTAGCGTGTATGGTGTAGAGTGTAGCGTGTAGCGTGTAGGGTGTAGGGTGTAGCGTGTAGCATGCAGAGTGTAGCGTGTAGGGTGTAGAGTGTAGCGTGTTGCGTGTAGGGTGTAGAGTGTAGCGTGTAGAGTGTAGAGAGTAGCGTGTAGCATGTAGAGTGTAGCGGGTAGGGTGTAGAGTGTAGCGAGTAGCGTGTAGGGTGTAGGGTGTAGAGTGTAGGGTGTAGCGTGTAGGGTGAAGAGTGTAGCGTGTAGGGGGTAGGGTGTAGGGTGTAGAGTGTAGCGTGTAGGGTGTAGCGTGTAGCATGTAGCGTGTAGCGTGTAGCATGTAGAGTGTAGCGTGTAGGGTGTAGAGTGTAGCGTGTAGGTTGTAGCGTGTAGCGTGTAGCGTGCAGTGTGTAGAGTGTAGCGTATAGCGTGTAGGGTGTAGAGTGTAGGGTGTAGCATGTAGCGTGTAGAGTGTAGCGTGTAGGGTGTAGGGTGTACAGTGTAGGGTGTAGCGTGTAGCATGTAGGGTGTAGGGTGTAGCGTGTAGCGTGTACCGTGTAGCGTATAGAGTGCAGCGTGTAGGGTGTAGAGTGTAGCGTGTAGTGTGTAGTGTGTAGGGTGTAGGGTGTAGCGTGTAGGGTGTAGAGTGTAGCGTGTAGGGTGTAGAGTGTAACATGTAGCGTGTAGGGTGTAGGGCGTAGCGTGTAGCGTGTACCGTGTAGCGTATAGAGTGTAGTGTGTAGGGTGTAGAGTGTAGCGTGTAGGGTGTAGAGTGTAGCGTGTAGCGTGTAGCGTGTAGCGTGTAGAGTGTAGTGTGTAGGGTGTAGCGTGTAGAGTGTAGTGTGTGGCGTGCAGGGCGTAGGGTGTAGCGTGTAGGGTGTAGGGTGTAGAGTGTAGGGTGTAGCATGTAGGGTGTAGGGTGTAGGGTGTAGCGTGTAGGGTGTAGAGTGTAGCGTGTAGGGTGTACGGTGTAGAGTGTAGGGTATAAGCTGTAGCGTTTAGCGTGTAGTGTAGCGTGTAGCGTGTAGCGTGTAGGGTGTAGAGCGTAGGGTGTAGAGTGTAGCGTGTAGCGTGTAGCGTGTAGCGTGTAGGGTGTAGGGTGTAGCGTGTAGGGTGTAGCATGTAGCGTGTAGCGTGTAGCATGTAGAGTAGGGTGTAGGGTGTAGGGTGTAGAGTGTAGTGTGTAGAGTGTAGAGTGTAGCGTGTAGAGTGTAAAGTGTAGCGTGTAGGGTGTAGCGTGTACAGTGTAGGGTGTAGGGTGTAGCGTGTAGCGTGTAGAGTGTAGGGAGCAGAGCGTAGAGTGTAGCGTGCAGGGTGTAGGGTGTACAGTGTAGGGTGTAGGGTGTAGCGTTTAGCGTGTAGAGTGTAGGGAGTAGGGTGTAGGGTGTAGCGTGTAGGGTGTAGATTGTAGCGTGTAGCGTGTAGCGTGTAGGGTGTAGCGTGTAGCGTGTAGGGTGTAGCGTGTATCATGTACCGTGTAGCGTGTAGCATGTAGAGTAGGGTGTAGGGTGTAGAGTGTAGCATGTAGGGTGTAGGGTGTAGAGTGTAGGGTGTAGCATGTAGGGTGTAGGGTGTAGGGTGTAGCGTGCAGGGTGTAGAGTGTAGCGTGTAGGGTGTACGGTGTAGAGTGTAGGGTATAAGCTGTAGCGTTTAGCGTGTAGAGTGTAGCGTGTAGCGTGTAGCATGTAGGGTGTAGAGTGTAGGGTGTAGAGTGTAGCGTGTAGCGTGTAGCGTGTAGGGTGTAGGGTGAAGCGTGTAGGGTGTAGCATGTAGCGTGTAGCGTGTAGCATGTAGAGTAGGGTGTAGGGTGTAGGGTGTAGAGTGTAGTGTGTAGAGTGTGGAGTGTAGCGTGTAGAGTGTAAAGTGTAGCGTGTAGGGTGTAGCGTGTAGTGTGTAGCGTGTAGCGCGTAGCGTGTAGAGTGTAGGGTATAGAGTGTAGCGTGTAGAGAGTAGGGAGCAGAGTGTAGAGTGTAGCATGTAGGGTGTAGGGTGTACAGTGTAGGGTGTAGGGTGTAGCGTGTAGCGTGTAGAGTGTAGGGAGTAGGGTGTAGGGTGTAGCGTGTAGGGTGTGGAGTGTAGCGTGTAGCGTGTAGGGTGTAGCGTGTAGCGTGTAGGGTGTAGCGTGTATCATGTACCGTGTAGCGTGTAGCATGTAGAGTAGGGTGTAGGGTGTAGAGTGTAGCGTGTAGCGTGTAGTGTGTAGCGTGTAGAGTGTAAAGTGTAGCGTGTAGTGTGTAGTGTGTAGCGTGTAGCGCGTAGCGTGTAGAGTGTAGGGTATAGAGTGTAGCGTGTAGAGAGTAGGGAGTAGAGTGTAGAGTGTAGCGTGTAGGGTGTAGAGTGTAGCGAGTAGCGTGTAGTGTGTAGGGTGTAGGGTGTAGAGTGTAGGGTGTAGCGTGTAGGGTGTAGAGTGTAGCGTGTAGGGTGTAGCGTGTAGCGTGCAGGGTGTAGAGTGTAGCGTATAGCGTGTAGGGTGTAGGGTGTAGAGTGTAGGGTGTAGCGTGTAGAGTGTAGCGTGTAGCGTGTAGGGTGTAGGGTGTACAGTGTAGGGTGTAGGGTGTAGCGTGTAGAGTTTAGTGTGTGGCGTGCAGGGCATAGGGTGTAGCGTGTAGGGTGTAGAGTGTAGGGTGTAGCATGTAGGGTGTAGGGTGTAGGGTGTAGCGTGTAGGGTGTAGAGTGTAGCGTGTAGGGTGTACGGTGTAGAGTGTAGGGTATAAGCTGTAGCGTTTAGCGTGTAGAGTGTAGCGTGTAGCGTGTAGGGTGTAGCGTGTAGGGTGTAGAGTGTAGGGTGTAGCGTGTAGGGTGTATCGTGTAGCGTGTAGCGTGTAGGGTGTAGGGTGTAGAGTGTAGGGTGTAGCGTGTAGGGTGTAGCGTGTAGCGTGTAGCGTGTAGCGTGTAGCGTGTAGGGTGTAGGGTGTAGAGTGTAGGATGTAGCGTGTAGGGTGTAGCGTGTATCGTGTAGCGTGTAGAGTGTAGCGTCTAGCGTGTAGCGTATAGTGTGTAGCGTGTAGCGTGTAGATTGTAGCGTGTAGGGTGTAGGGTGTAGGGTGTAGCGTGTAGCGTGTAGGGTGTAGGGTGTAGGGTGTAGCGTGTAGCGTGTAGAGTGTAGCATGTAGGGTGTAGCAAGTAGCGTGTACCGTGTAGGGTGTAGCGTGTAGCGTGTAGAGTGTAGCATGTAGGGTGTAGCAAGTAGCGTGTATTGTGTAGGGTGTAGAGTGTAGCGTGTAGCGTGTAGGGTGTCAATTTTTCCTCTGATGAAGACGCTTGAGTAGCGTCGATACGCGTGGGGTTCAGGGCTTCCTTTGTTTTTTTCCCGAGGGACAGGACTTGGGTAACTTATCTTTACAACTGCTATGGAATTACACCTATTTACTTAATGCATGGCCTGGCATTTTTCCAAGCCTTACGACAATGGATCCTGATTCTTTGTATTTCCACAAGGCGTCTGTATGCATACATTTATCCAAATAACTAGGATTTTGTAGTACTGCAGCATACCTATTTCCCTGATTACCTTTCTATAGGGGTCTGCTTTCATTTGCTTACCAACTGTGCGCACGCATGCTGTGTTGAACAAAATAGGATCCATGATGTATTTCTTCCAGATACTAGGCTGGAGTATATGTTTCCTGTCATAGTACTCAGGGGGTCACAGTTGGCAGTAAACAATAGGCTTCTTATATGTAGATTTGACTAAGATTGGTGTACCCGCATACCTAGCAATTTTTTCTCTCTGGTTATTTCTCCTGTCTCACATATGCTGTAAAGTATTAGCTTCCTTCATTCCCTCGGGTAAAATTACTTATGGCCTATTCAGCCATACTAGTGTTTTAAATGTTTTTAAATGTATGTTTTGCCTGGTTCTGTTTGTGGATTACTATTTTTGTACAATAAAATTGACTATTTAACGTGGATCCCATTGGTTTGCATATCCTTTTCTTTTTGTGTTTAGTGTGTAGTGTGTAGCTTAACCCTACACGCTACACGCTACACGCTACACTCTACACCCTACACGCTACACCCTACACTCTACACCGTACACTCTACACGCTACACGCTACACTCTACACCCTACACCCTAAACGCTATACGCTACACTCTACACCCTACACGCTACACTCTACACTCTACACGCTACACGCTACACTCTACACCCTACACTCTACACGCTACACGCTACACGCTACACCCTACACTCTACACGCTACACGCTACACTCTACACGCTACACGCTACATGCTACACTCTACACTCTACACCCTACACCCTACACGCTACACGCTATACTCTACACCCTACACTCTACACGCTACACGCTACACTCTACACTCTACACGCTACACGCTACACTCTACACCCTACACGCAACACGCTACACTCTATACCCTACACGCTACACTCTGCACGCTACACGCTACACCCTACACGCTATACTCTGCACGCTACACGCTACACTCTACACCATACACGCTACACCCTACACTCTACACCCTACACCCTACACGCTATACCCGACACCCTACACCCTACATGCTTCACCCTAAACGCTACACTCTACACTCTACACCCTACACCCTACACGCTACATGCTACACCCTACACGCTACACTCTACACCCTACACTCTACACGCTACACACTACACGCTACACGCTACACCCTACACGCTACACGCTACACCCTACACGCTACACGTTACACTCTACACCCTACACCCTACACGCTACACGCTACACCCTACACGCTACACGTTACACTCTACACCCTACACGCTACACTCTACACCCTGCACCCTACACGCTACAATCTACACCCTACACCCTACACGCTACACGCTACACTCTACACCCTACACGCTACACCCTACACTCTACACCGTACACTACACGCTACACGCTACACTCTACACCCTACACCCTACACGCTACGCGCTACACTCTACACCCTACACGCTACACTCTAAACTCTACATGCTACACGCTACACTCTACACTCTACACGCTACACGCTACACCCTACACCCTACACGCTACACGCTACACTCTACAACCTACACGCTACACGCTACACTCCACACGCAACACGCTACACTCTACAACCTACACTCTACACGCTACACGCTACACTCTACACCCTACACTCTACACGCTACACGCTACACTGTACACCCTACATGCAACACGCTACACTCTACACCCTACACGCTACACTCTACACGCTACACGCTACATGCTACACTCTACACTCTACACCATACACCCTACACGCTACACACTATACTCTACACCCTACACGCTACACTCTACACGCTACACGCTACACGCTACACTCTACACGCTACACTCTACACCCTACATGCAACACGCTACACTCTACACCCTACACCCTACACGCTACACGCTACACCCTACACGCTACACGTTACACTCTACACCCTACACCCTACACACTACACCCTACACGCTACACGTTACACTCTACACCCTACACGCTACACTCTACACCCTGCTCCCTACACGCTACACGCTACACCCTACACGCTACACGCTACACCCTACACACTACACGTTACACTCTACACCCTACACTCTACACCCTACACTCTACACGCTACACTCTACACCCTACACTCTGCACTCTACACCCTACACCCTACACGCTACACTCTACACCCTACACCCTACACGCTACACACTACACGCTACACGCTACACCATACACGCTACACGCTACACCCTACACGCTACATGTTACACTCTACACCCTGCACCCTACACGCTACACGCTACACCCTACACGCTACACGCTACACCCTACACACTACACGTTACACTCTACACCCTACACTCTACACCCTACACTCTACACGCTACACTCTACACCCTACACTCTGCACTCTGCACCCTACACCCTACACACTACACGCTACACTCTACACCCTACACGCTACACGCTACACCCTACACCCTACACCCTACACGCTACAATCTACACGCTACACGCTACACCCTATACGCTAGACGCTACACTCTACACGCTACACGATACACGCTACACCCTACACGCTACACCCTACACTCTACACCCTACACCCTACACGCTACACTCTACACGCTACACCCTACACTCTACACCCTACACCCTACACGCTACATGCTACACCCTACACGCTACACGTTACACTCTACACCCTACACCCTACACTCTACACCCTACACCCTACTCTCTACACGCTATATTCTACACCCTACACGCTACACTCTACACCCTACACGCTACACGCTACACTCTACACCCTAGACGCTACACTCTATACCCTACACTCTACACGCTACACCCTACACCCTACACTCTACATGCTACACCCTACACCCTACACTCTACATGCTACACGCTACACGCTACATGCTACACGCTACACCCTACACGCTACACGCTACACACTACATGCTACACCCTACACCCTACACCCTACACGCTACACGCTACACTCTACACCCTACACGCTACACCCTACACCCTACACGCTACACGCTACACTCTACACCCTACACGCTACACCCTACACTCTACACCCTACACGCTACACCCTACACTCTACACCCTACACGCTATACGCTACACTCTACACCCTGCACGCTACACGCTACACCCTACACGCTACACTCTACACCCTACACGCTACACCCTACACTCTACACCCTACACGCTACACGCTACACTCTACACCCTACACGCTACACCCTACACTCCACACCCTACACCCTACATGCTACACGCTACACCCTACACGCTACAAATTACACTCTAAACCCTACACTCTACATCCTACACCCTACACTCTACACCCTACACGCTACACTCTACACTCTACACCCTACACCCTACATGCTACACGCTACACGCTACACTCTACACCCTACACGCTACACGCTACACCCTACAAGCTAAACGCTACAAACTACACGCTACATATTACACTCTACACCCTAGCGTGTAGCGTGTAGGGTGTATGGTGTAGAGTGTAGCATGTAGCGTGTAGGGTGTAGAGTGTAGCGTGTAGGGTGTAGAGTGTAGCATGTAGCGTGTAGGGTGTAGGGTGTAGAGTGTAGAGTGTATCATGTAGCATGTAGATTGTAGTGTGTACCGTGTAGGGTGTAGAGTGTAGCATGTAGGGTGTAGGGTGTAGAGTGAAGGGTGTAGCGTGTAGAGTGTAGCGTGTACGGTGTAGGGTGTAGAGTGTAGGGTGTAGCGTGTAGCGTGTAGCTTGTAGGGTGTAGAGTGTAGCGTGTAGCGTGTAGGCTGTAGCGTGTAGGGTGTAGCATGTATCGTGTAGGGTGTAGAGTGTAGCATGTAGCGTGTAGAGTGTAGGGTGTAGCGTGTAGCGTGTGTAGGGTGTAGGGTGTAGAGTGTAGCGTGTAGCGTGTAGGGTGTAGAGTGTAGGGTGTAGGGTGTAGAGTGTAGCGTATAGCGTGTAGGGTGTAGGATGTAGAGTGTAGCGTGTAGGGTGTAGAGTGTAGCGTGTAGAGTGTAGCATGTAGCGTGTAGGGTGTAGAGTGTAGAGTGTAGCGTGTAGGGTGAAGCATGTAGGGTGTAGGGTGTCGGGTATAGCGTGTAGGGTGTAGGGTGTAGAGTGTAGGGTGTAGCGTGTATGGTGTAGAGTGTAGCGTGTAGCGTGTAGAGTGTAGCGTGTAGGGTGTAGGGTGTAGCGTGTAGCATGCAGAGTGTAGCGTGTAGGGTGTAGAGTGTAGTGTGTTGCGTGTAGGGTGTAGAGTGTAGCGTGTAGCGTGTAGAGTGTAGAGTGTAGAGTGTAGCGTGTAGCGTGTAGAGTGTAGCGGGTAGGGTGTAGAGTGTAGCGAGTAGCGTGTAGGGTGTAGGGTGTAGAGTGTAGGGTGTAGCGTGTAGGGTGAAGAGTGTAGCGTGTAGGGGGTAGGGTGTAGGGTGTAGAGTAGCGTGTAGGGTGTAGCGTGTAGCATGTAGCGTGTAGCATGTAGCATGTAGAGTGTAGCGTGTAGGGTGTAGAGTGTAGCGTGTAGGGTGTAGCGTGTAGCGTGTAGCGTGCAGTGTGTAGAGTGTAGCGTATAGCGTGTAGGGTGTAGAGTGTAGGGTGTAGCATGTAGCGTGTAGAGTGTAGCATGTAGGGTGTAGGGTGTACAGTGTAGGGTGTAGCGTGTAGCATGTAGGGTGTAGGGTGTAGCGTGTAGCGTGTACCGTGTAGCGTATAGAGTGCAGCGTGTAGGGTGTAGAGTGTAGCGTGTAGTGTGTAGCGTGTAGGGTGTAGGGTGTAGCGTGTAGGGTGTAGAGTGTAGCGTGTAGGGTGTAGAGTGTAACATGTAGCGTGTAGGGTGTAGGGCGTAGCGTGTAGCGTGTACCGTGTAGCGTATAGAGTGTAGTGTGTAGGGTGTAGAGTGTAGCGTGTAGGGTGTAGAGTGTAGCGTGTAGCGTGTAGCGTGTAGCGTGTAGAGTGTAGTGTGTAGGGTGTAGCGTGTAGAGTGTAGTGTGTGGCGTGCAGGGCGTAGGGTGTAGCGTGTAGGGTGTAGGGTGTAGAGTGTAGGGTGTAGCATGTAGGGTGTAGGGTGTAGGGTGTAGCGTGTAGGGTGTAGAGTGTAGCGTGTAGGGTGTACGGTGTAGAGTGTAGGGTATAAGCTGTAGCGTTTAGCGTGTAGAGTGAAGCGTGTAGCGTGTAGCGTGTAGCGTGTAGGGTGTAGAGTGTAGAGTGTAGCGTGTAGCGTGTAGCGTGTAGCGTGTAGCGTGTAGGGTGTAGGGTGTAGCGTGTAGGGTGTAGCATGTAGCGTGTAGCGTGTAGCATGTAGAGTAGGGTGTAGGGTGTAGGGTGTAGAGTGTAGTGTGTAGAGTGTAGAGTGTAGCGTGTAGAGTGTAAAGTGTAGCGTGTAGGGTGTAGCGTGTAGTGTGTAGCGTGTAGCGCGTAGCGTGTAGAGTGTAGGGTATAGAGTGTAGCGTGTAGAGAGTAGGGAGCAGAGTGTAGAGTGTAGCGTGCAGGGTGTAGGGTGTACAGTGTAGGGTGTAGGGTGTAGCGTGTAGCGTGTAGAGTGTAGGGAGTAGGGTGTAGGGTGTAGCGTGTAGGGTGTAGATTGTAGCGTGTAGCGTGTAGCGTGTAGGGTGCAGCGTGTATCATGTACCGTGTAGCGTGTAGCATGTAGAGTAGGGTGTAGGGTGTAGAGTGTAGCATGTAGGGTGTAGGGTGTAGAGTGTAGGGTGTAGCATGTAGGGTGTAGGGTGTAGCGTGCAGGGTGTAGAGTGTAGCGTGTAGGGTGTACGGTGTAGAGTGTAGGGTATAAGCTGTAGCGTTTAGCGTGTAGAGTGTAGCGTGTAGCGTGTAGCGTGTAGGGTGTAGAGTGTAGGGTGTAGAGTGTAGCGTGTAGCGTGTAGCGTGTAGGGTGTAGGGTGAAGCGTGTAGGGTGTAGCATGTAGCGTGTAGCGTGTAGCATGTAGAGTAGGGTGTAGGGTGTAGGGTGTGGAGTGTAGCGTGTAGAGTGTAAAGTGTAGCGTGTAGGGTGTAGCGTGTAGTGTGTAGCGTGTAGCGCGTAGCGTGTAGAGTGTAGGGTATAGAGTGTAGCGTGTAGAGGGTAGGGAGCAGAGTGTAGAGTGTAGCGTGTAGGGTGTAGGGTGTACAGTGTAGGGTGTAGGGTGTAGCGTGTAGCGTGTAGAGTGTAGGGAGAAGGGTGTAGGGTGTAGCGTGTAGGGTGTGGAGTGTAGCGTGTAGCGTGTAGGGTGTAGCGTGTAGCGAGTAGGGTGTAGCGTGTATCATGTACCGTGTAGCGTGTAGCATGTAGAGTAGTGTGTAGGGTGTAGAGTGTAGCGTGTAGCGTGTAGTGTGTAGCGTGTAGAGTGTAAAGTGTAGCGTGTAGTGTGTAGTGTGTAGCGTGTAGCGCGTAGCGTGTAGAGTGTAGGGTATAGAGTGTAGCGTGTAGAGAGTAGGGAGTAGAGTGTAGAGTGTAGCGTGTAGGGTGTAGAGTGTAGCGAGTAGCGTGTAGTGTGTAGGGTGTAGGGTGTAGAGTGTAGGGTGTAGCGTGTAGGGTGTAGAGTGTAGCGTGTAGGGTGTAGCGTGTAGCGTGCAGGTGTAGAGTGTAGCGTATAGCGTGTAGGGTGTAGGGTGTAGAGTGTAGGGTGTAGCGTGTAGAGTGTAGCGTGTAGCGTGTAGGGTGTAGGGTGTACAGTGTAGGGTGTAGGGTGTAGCGTGTAGAGTGTAGTGTGTGGCGTGCAGGGCGTAGGGTGTAGCGTGTAGGGTGTAGGGTGTAGAGTGTAGGGTGTAGCATGTAGGGTGTAGGGTGTAGGGTGTAGCGTGTAGGGTGTAGAGTGTAGCATGTAGGGTGTACGGTGTAGAGTGTAGGGTATAAGCTGTAGCGTTTAGCGTGTAGAGTGTAGCGTGTAGCGTGTAGGGTGTAGGGTGTAGAGTGTAGCGTGTAGGGTGTAGAGTGTAGAGTGTAGAGAGTAGGGTGTAGGGTGTAGAGTGTAGGGTGTAGGGTGTAGAGTGTAACGTGTAGCGTGTAGGGTGTAGCGTGTAGGGTGTAGAGTGTAGGGTGTAGCGTGTAGGGTGTAGCGTGTAGCGTGTAGCGTGTAGGGTGTAGGGTGTAGAGTGTAGGGTGTAGCGTGTAGGGTGTAGCGTGTAGCGTGTAGCGTGTTGGTTGTAGGGTGTAGAGTGTAGGGTGTAGCGTGTAGGGTGTAGCGTGTAGCGTGTAGCGTGTAGAGTGTAGCGTCTAGCGTGTAGCGTATAGTGTGTAGAGTGTAGGGTGTAGAGTGTAGGGTGTAGGGTGTAGGGTGTACCGTGTAGGGTGTAGCGTGTAGCGTGTAGCGTGTAGAGTGTAGCATGTAGGGTGTAGCATGTAGCGTGTATTGTGTAGGGTGTAGAGTGTAGCATGTAGCGTGTAGAGTGTAGGGTGTAGCGTGTAGGGTGTAGAGTGTAGCGTGTAGAGTGTAGAGTGTAGCGTGTAGCGTGCAGGGTGTCACTTTTTCCTCTGATGAAGACGCTTGAGTAGCGTCGATACGCGTGGGGTAAAGGGCTTCCTTTGTTTTTTTCCCGAGGGACACCTATTTACTTCATGCATGGCCTGGCATTTTTCCAAGCCTTAGGACAATGGATCCTGATTCTTTGTATTTCCACAAGGCGTCTGTATGCATACATTTATCCAAATAACTAGGATTTTGTAGTACTGCAGCATATCTATTTCCCTGATTACCTTTCTATAGGGGTCTGCTTTCATTTGCTTACCAACTGTGCGCACGCATGCTGTGTTGAACAAAATAGGATCCATGATGTATTTCTTCCAGATACTAGGCTGGAGTATATGTTTCCTGTCATAGTACTCAGGGGGTCACAGTTGGCAGTAAACAATAGGCTTCTTATATGTAGATTTGACTAAGATTGGTGTACCCGCATACCTAGCAATTTTTTCTCTCTGGTTATTTCTCCTGTCTCACATATGCTGTAAAGTATTAGCTTCCTTCATTCCCTCGGGTAAAATTACTTATGGCCTATTCAGCCATACTAGTGTTTTAAATGTTTTTAAATGTATGTTTTGCCTGGTTCTGTTTGTGGATTACTATTTTTGTACAATAAAATTGACTATTTAACGTGGATCCCATTGGTTTGCATATCCTTTTCTTTTTGTGTTTAGTGTGTAGTGTGTAGCTTAACCCTACACGCTACACGCTACACGCTACACTCTACACCCTACACGCTACACCCTACACTCTACACCGTACACTCTACACGCTACACGCTACACTCTACACCCTACACCCTAAACGCTACACGCTACACTCTACACCCTACACGCTACACTCTACACTCTACACGCTACACGCTACACTCTACACCCTACACTCTACACGCTACACGCTACACCCTACACTCTACACGCTACACGCTACACTCTACACGCTACACGCTACATGCTACACTCTACACTCTACACCCTACACCCTACACGCTACACGCTATACTCTACACCCTACACTCTACACGCTACACGCTACACTCTGCACGCTACACGCTACACCCTACACGCTATACTCTGCACGCTACACGCTACACTCTACACCATACACGCTACACCCTACACTCTACACCCTACACCCTACACGCTATACCCGACACCCTACACCCTACATGCTTCACCCTAAACGCTACACTCTACACTCTACACCCTACACCCTACACGCTACATGCTACACCCTACACGCTACACTCTACACCCTACACTCTACACGCTACACACTACACGCTACACGCTACACCCTACACGCTACACGCTACACCCTACACGCTACACGTTACACTCTACACCCTACACCCTACACGCTACACGCTACACCCTACACGCTACACGTTACACTCTACACCCTACACGCTACACTCTACACCCTGCACCCTACACGCTACAATCTACACCCTACACCCTACACGCTACACGCTACACGCTACACTCTACACCCTACACGCTACACCCTACACTCTACACCGTACACTACACGCTACACGCTACACTCTACACCCTACACCCTACACGCTATGCGCTACACTCTACACCCTACACGCTACACTCTAAACTCTACATGCTACACGCTACACTCTACACTCTACACGCTACACGCTACACCCTACACCCTACACGCTACACGCTACACTCTACAACCTACACGCTACACGCTACACTCCACACGCAACACGCTACACTCTACACCCTACACTCTACACGCTACACGCTACACTCTACACCCTACACTCTACACGCTACACGCTACACTGTACACCTAACATGCAACACGCTACACTCTACACCCTACACGCTACACTCTACACGCTACACGCTACATGCTACACTCTACACTCTACACCATACACCCTACACGCTACACACTATACTCTACACCCTACACGCTACACTCTACACGCTACACGCTACACGCTACACTCTACACGCTACACTCTACACCCTACATGCAACACGCTACACTCTACACCCTACACGCTACACTCTACACCCTACACGCTACACGTTACACCCTACACGCTACACACTATACTCTACACCCTACACGCTACACTCTACACGCTACACGCTACACGCTACACTCTACACGCTACACTCTGCACCCTACATGCAACACGCTACACTCTACACCCTACACGCTACGCGCTACACTCTACACCCTACACGCTACACTCTAAACTCTACATGCTACACGCTACACTCTACACTCTACACGCTACACGCTACACCCTATACCTACACGCTACACGCTACACTCTGCAACCTACACGCTACACGCTACACTCCACACGCAACACGCTACACTCTACACCCTACACTCTACACGCTACACGCTACACTCTACACCCTACACTCTACACGCTACACGCTACACTGTACACCCTACATGCAACACGCTACACTCTACACCCTACACGCTACACTCTACACGCTACACGCTACATGCTACACTCTACACTCTACACCATACACCCTACACGCTACACACTATACTCTACACCCTACACGCTACACTCTACATGCTACACGCTACACGCTACACTCTACACGCTACACTCTACACCCTACATGCAACACGCTACACTCTACACCCTACACCCTACACGCTACACGCTACACCCTACACGCTACACGTTACACTCTACACCCTACACCCTACACACTACACCCTACACGCTACACGTTACACTCTACACCCTACACGCTACACTCTACACCCTGCTCCCTACACGCTACACGCTACACCCTACACGCTACACGCTACACCCTACACACTACACGTTACACTCTACACCCTACACTCTACACCCTACACTCTACACGCTACACTCTACACCCTACACTCTGCACTCTACACCCTACACCCTACACGCTACACTCTACACCCTACACCCTACACGCTACACACTACACGCTACACGCTACACCATACACGCTACACGCTACACCCTACACGCTACATGTTACACTCTACACCCTGCACCCTACACGCTACACGCTACACCCTACACGCTACACGCTACACCCTACACACTACACTCTGCACTCTACACCCTACACTCTGCACTCTACACCCTACACCCTACACACTACACGCTACACTCTACACCCTACACGCTACACGCTACACCCTACACCCTACACCCTACACGCTACAATCTACACGCTACATGCTACACCCTATACGCTAGACGCTACACTCTACACGCTACACGATACACGCTACACCCTACACGCTACACCCTACACTCTACACCCTACACCCTACACGCTACACGCTACACCCTACACGCTACACCCTACACTCTACACCCTACACCCTACACGCTACATGCTACACCCTACACGCTACACGTTACACCCTACACCCTACACTCTACACCCTACACCCTACTCTCTACACGCTATATTCTACACCCTACACGCTACACTCTACACCCTACACGCTACACGCTACACTCTACACCCTAGACGCTACACTCTATACCCTACACTCTACACGCTACACCCTACACCCTACACTCTACATGCTACACCCTACACCCTACACTCTACATGCTACACGCTACACGCTACATGCTACACGCTACACCCTACACGCTACACGCTACACACTACATGCTACACCCTACACCCTACACCCTACACGCTACACGCTACACTCTACACCCTACACGCTACACCCTACACCCTACACCCTACACGCTACACGCTACACTCTACACCCTACACGCTACACCCTACACTCTACACCCTACACGCTACACCCTACACTCTACACCCTACACGCTATACGCTACACTCTACACCCTGCACGCTACACGCTACACCCTACACGCTACACTCTACACCCTACACGCTACACCCTACACTCTACACCCTACACGCTACACGCTACACTCTACACCCTACACGCTACACCCTACACTCCACACCCTACACCCTACATGCTACACGCTACACCCTACACGCTACAAATTACACTCTAAACCCTACACTCTACATCCTACACCCTACACTCTACACCCTACACGCTACACTCTACACTCTACACCCTACACCCTACATGCTACACGCTACACGCTACACTCTACACCCTACACGCTACACGCTACACCCTACAAGCTAAACGCTACAAACTACACGCTACATATTACACTCTACACCCTAGCGTGTAGCGTGTAGGGTGTAGAGTGTAGCGTGTAGCATGTAGCGTGTAGGGTGTATGGTGTAGAGTGTAGCATGTAGCGTGTAGGGTGTAGAGTGTAGCGTGTAGGGTGTAGAGTGTAGCATGTAGCGTGTAGGGTGTAGGGTGTAGAGTGTAGAGTGTAGCATGTAGCATGTAGATTGTAGGGTGTACCGTGTAGGGTGTAGAGTGTAGCATGTAGGGTGTAGGGTGTAGAGTGAAGGGTGTAGCGTGTAGAGTGTAGCGTGTAGCGTGTACGGTGTAGGGTGTAGAGTGTAGGGTGTAGCGTGTAGCGTGTAGCTTGTAGGGTGTAGAGTGTAGCGTGTAGCGTGTAGGCTGTAGCGTGTAGGGTGTAGCATGTATCGTGTAGGGTGTAGAGTGTAGCATGTAGCGTGTAGAGTGTAGGGTGTAGCGTGTAGCGTGTGTAGGGTGTAGGGTGTAGAGTGTAGCGTGTAGCGTGTAGGGTGTAGAGTGTAGGGTGTAGGGTGTAGAGTGTAGCGTATAGCGTGTAGGGTGTAGGATGTAGAGTGTAGCGTGTAGGGTGTAGAGTGTAGCGTGTAGAGTGTAGCATGTAGCGTGTAGGGTGTAGAGTGTAGAGTGTAGCGTGTAGGGTGAAGCATGTAGGGTGTAGGGTGTCGGGTATAGCGTGTAGGGTGTAGGGTGTAGAGTGTAGGGTGTAGCGTGTATGGTGTAGAGTGTAGCGTGTAGCATGTAGAGTGTAGCGTGTAGGGTGTAGGGTGTAGCGTGTAGCATGCAGAGTGTAGCGTGTAGGGTGTAGAGTGTAGCGTGTTGCGTGTAGGGTGTAGAGTGTAGCGTGTAGCGTGTAGAGTGTAGAGTGTAGCGTGTAGTGTGTAGAGTGTAGCGGGTAGGGTGTAGAGTGTAGCGAGTAGCGTGTAGGGTGTAGGGTGTAGAGTGTAGGGTGTAGCGTGTAGGGTGAAGAGTGTAGCGTGTAGGGGGTAGGGTGTAGGGTGTAGAGTGTAGCGTGTAGGGTGTAGCGTGTAGCATGTAGCGTGTAGCATGTAGAGTGTAGCGTGTAGGGTGTAGAGTGTAGCGTGTAGGGTGTAGCGTGTAGCGTGCAGTGTGTAGAGTGTAGCGTATAGCGTGTAGGGTGTAGAGTGTAGGGTGTAGCATGTAGCGTGTAGAGTGTAGCGTGTAGGGTGTAGGGTGTACAGTGTAGGGTGTAGCGTGTAGCATGTAGGGTGTAGGGTGTAGCGTGTAGCGTGTACCGTGTAGCGTATAGAGTGCAGCGTGTAGGGTGTAGAGTGTAGCGTGTAGTGTGTAGCGTGTAGGGTGTAGGGTGTAGCGTGTAGGGTGTAGAGTGTAGCGTGTAGGGTGTAGAGTGTAACATGTAGCGTGTAGGGTGTAGGGCGTAGCGTGTAGTGTGTACCGTGTAGCTTATAGAGTGTAGTGTGTAGGGTGTAGAGTGTAGCGTGTAGGGTGTAGAGTGTAGCGTGTAGCGTGTAGCGTGTAGAGTGTAGTGTGTAGGGTGTAGCGTGTAGAGTGTAGTGTGTGGCGTGCAGGGCGTAGGGTGTAGCGTGTAGGGTGTAGGGTGTAGAGTGTAGGGTGTAGCATGTAGGGTGTAGGGTGTAGCGTGTAGGGTGTAGAGTGTAGCGTGTAGGGTGTACGGTGTAGAGTGTAGGGTATAAGCTGTAGCGTTTAGCGTGTAGAGTGTAGCGTGTAGCGTGTAGCGTGTAGTGTGTAGGGTGTAGAGTGTAGGGTGTAGAGTGTAGCGTGTAGCGTGTAGCGTGTAGCGTGTAGGGTGTAGGGTGTAGCGTGTAGGGTGTAGCATGTAGCGTGTAGCGTGTAGCATGTAGAGTAGGGTGTAGGGTGTAGGGTGTAGAGTGTAGTGTGTAGAGTGTAGAGTGTAGCGTGTAGAGTGTAAAGTGTAGCGTGTAGGGTGTAGCGTGTAGTGTGTAGCGTGTAGCGCGTAGCGTGTAGAGTGTAGGGTATAGAGTGTAGCGTGTAGAGAGTAGGGAGCAGAGTGTAGCGTGCAGGGTGTAGGGTGTACAGTGTAGGGTGTAGGGTGTAGCGTGTAGCGTGTAGAGTGTAGGGAGTTGGGTGTAGGGTGTAGCGTGTAGGGTGTAGATTGTAGCGTGTAGCGTGTAGCGTGTAGGGTGTAGCGTGTAGCGTGTAGGGTGTAGCGTGTATCATGTACCGTGTAGCGTGTAGCATGTAGAGTAGGGTGTAGGGTGTAGAGTGTAGCATGTAGGGTGTAGGGTGTAGAGTGTAGGGTGTAGCATGTAGGGTGTAGGGTGTAGGGTGTAGCGTGCAGGGTGTAGAGTGTAGCGTGTAGGGTGTACGGTGTAGAGTGTAGGGTATAAGCTGTAGCGTTTAGCGTGTAGAGTGTAGCGTGTAGCGTGTAGCGTGTAGGGTGTAGAGTAGTGTTGAGCATTCCGATACCGCAAGTATCGGGTATCGGCCGATACTTGCGGTATCGGAATTCCGATACCGGGATTCCGATACTTGCCGCGTATCGGATACCGGAATCGGAAGTTCTAAGATTCAAAAAGCAGAAATTCAGCCAATGAGATTGATTCCAAGTGTGGGCACATCCTGTTTAGCATGGAGGGCATGAAACTACTGGCAAGGCTGTGATTGGCTGGTGTAATGATGTCATGATGCAGTTTAAAAGTCGCTGGCGCCATTTTGCGATCACTCTGCTGTGAATTCAGTTAGTGACAGGACGCTGTTTGCTGACTGAGGGACAGTTTAGAGATAGCGATTTGCTTCTTTGTGCTTTCCAAAGGCTAATTTAGCAACCGCTGTGTTCACCTACTATTCACCTTGCTTTTGCCTTGTAGCGCTGTTTTCACAGCGATCTGCAGGGTCTGTGTGTGTGTGTGTGTGAGTGCAGCCCACTCTCCAGTCTGAGTGCAGCCACATAGGCCATCCATAGTTGGTTGTATTCAGTTCAGGGAGGGTGGTTCATTGCCTCATACTGTTCTTTTTTTTTTTTTTTTTCCAAGTAGTGTAGTCTGCTGCTAATTTATTAAAAAAAATCCTATTAGTGTCTTTCCACCCGTCTCCAGCTAATTTGTGGAAAAACACTACATAGGATAAAGTAGAGGAGGGTTTTTGGGCCTTGCAGCGCCGTTTACGGCTGTCTGCACGGTCTCCGTGTGACTGCAGCTCGCCCTGTAATCTGTGAGCAGCTATAGCCTGGTTGTCTCCAGCTCAGGGTTTTTCACTGCGTCATACCGCCAAATCAATTTTCCTTTTTTTCAAAGTAGTGTAGTCTGCTGCTAATTTATTTTAAAAAATCCTATTAGTGTCTTTCCACCCGTCTCCAGCTAATTTGTGGAAAAACACTACATAGGATAAAGTAGAGGAGGGTTTTTGGGCCTTGCAGCGCCGTTTACGGCTGTCTGCACGGTCTCCGTGTGACTGCAGCTCGCCCTGTAATCTGTGAGCAGCTATAGCCTGGTTGTCTCCAGCTCAGGGTTTATCACTGCGTCATACCGCCAAATCAATTTTCCTTTTTTTCAAAGTAGTGTAGTCTGCTGCTAATTTATTTTAAAAAATCCTATTAGTGTCTTTCCACCCGTCTCCAGCTAATTTGTGGAAAAACACTACATAGGATAAAGTAGAGGAGGGTTTTTGGGCCATGCAGCGCCGTTTACGGCTGTCTGCACGGTCTCCGTGTGACTGCAGCTCGCCCTGTAATCTGTGAGCAGCTATAGCCTGGTTGTCTCCAGCTCAGGGTTTATCACTGCGTCATACCGCCAAATCAATTTTCTTTTTTTTCCAAGTAGTGTAGTCTGCTGCTAATTTATTCAAAAAAATCCTATTAGTGTCTTTCCACCCGTCTCCAGCTAATTTGTTGAAAAACACTACATAGGATAAAGTAGAGGAGGGTTTTTGGGCCTTGCAGCGCCGTTTACGGCTGTCTGCACGGTCTCCGTGTGACTGCAGCTCGCCCTGTAATCTGTGAGCAGCTATAGCCTGGTTGTCTCCAGCTCAGGGTTTTTCACTGCGTCATACCGCCAAATAAATTTTTTTTTTTTTCAAAGTAGTGTAGTCTGCTGCTAATTTATTCAAAAAAATCCTATCAGTGTCTTTCCACCCGTCTCCAGCTAATTTGTGGAAAAACACTACATAGGATAACGTAGAGGAGGGTTTTTGGGCCTTGTAGCGCCGTTTACGTCTGTCTGCACGGTCTCCGTGTGACTGCAGCTCTATCTGTTGTCAGTTCAGCCCCCAAAAAATAAATAAATAATAAAGTTCACCAAACACACCATTTACACCACTTTACATTTGTGTAGGCCACATTAGCTCATATTAAAGTCTAGTCCACACTTTAGATAATTAGTGCTTCTTATACCTGTTAGGAGGAGTTGCTCAGGAATAAGCACACAAATCCGTTAGTACTTTTCTGCTTATCTTTATCAGTCAACCAAGATGAAGAAGGCAGTGAGTAAGGCACG
Source organism: Ranitomeya variabilis (assembly GCF_051348905.1). Lineage (NCBI taxonomy): Eukaryota > Metazoa > Chordata > Amphibia > Anura > Dendrobatidae > Ranitomeya > Ranitomeya variabilis. The sequence goes on along the minus strand of NW_027507975.1, from coordinate 73,279 downwards.
TGGGCGTGGGAGCCGTCGCGGAGCAGGGAGGGGACGTGGGGATTCTGTGCCTGCTGCGGGCACCGGTGACTCATCAGCACCCACTTTCACCAGGCAACAGTCGTTCATGCGAAGCTTTGTGTCCGAGCGCCGTACACCGCTGCTGCGTGAAGAACAAATTGAAGCTGTTGTCGGATGGATGGCAGCTAATGCATCAACTTCCATTAGTGCCACATCCTCTCAGACACAGAGCACTGGAGAGCAGCCATCTGTCTCTTCACCACCTGCCACATTGCCCAGGCAGACAGAGAGCCCAGGACAGGAGCCGTCTCTACTTCTGTTCTCTGAATCTCTTGGCTTGGAAACAGGGGGCCAGCCAAGCAGCATTGGAGAAATGGAAGAAGAGGCAGGGTGCAGTGATGCCCAACAGCTTTTTCTGTCTTCCTCTGAAGAGGCGGGTGGGCCAGTGGCTCCGGTCACCACATCGCAGGCCGCATCAGCTGATGATGACACTCAGGTGCCACTTACTGGTGCGTGCTCTGCTGCTGAGACTACCCAGGAGGAGCAGTTGGGGGCAGAGGGTAGTGTAGATGATGAGGTCCTCGACCCATCTTGGCGTGAGGGACAGGAAGGTGGTGGGAGCAGCTCTGAGGAAGAGATTCCCCGTACGGCCCAAAGAGGGAGAGGGAGGGGGAAGACTGCGGATCCTGCAGCCTCCGCTTTGGCACCCGTTAGGAGCATGTCTCTTCCAAAAGCCAAAAAGGGCGCTCCCAAGACTTGCAGTGCCTGGTCCTTTTTTGACACAGTTGCAGATGACATTTGCTATGTCAGATGCAACGTGTGTCATCAAAAAGTCAAAAGAGGTCGAAATGTCAGCAACCTCAATACCTCGAACATGTGGAAACATGTGCGCAACAGGCACCCGGCGGAGTTAGAAAAACACACTGAAGAGGTAGGCCAACCAACAGCGGCAGCTACCACCTCTTCAGCTCGTGTTGCCTCTTCCTCTAGCTCACACGCAGCTGGTTCGGCGTCCTCCCAGGATCGCCGTGGAAGAACCTCTGCCCCTGTTGTCCAGAGACCCGCTGTAATTCCACCCGCAGCGCCAGTTTCCCAGTCATCCACACACTCCCAGCCCAGTCTACAGCCATCGGTAGTACAGGCATGGGAGAAAAGGCGGCCTTTCTCGTCAAACCACCCACGAGCACAGGCTCTGACTGCAGGCATTGCCAAACTTCTGTCACTGGAAATGCTGTCATTCAGGCTGGTGGAGACTGACAGCTTCCGTGACTTGATGTCATTGGCAGTCCCAGAGTACAATGTGCCCAGCCGCTTTTACTTCAGCAGGCAAGCCGTCCCTGCCCTGCAGAAGCATGTGGAGGGACACATAAAACACGCGCTACTGAACGCCGTCAGTAGCAAGGTCCACCTCACCACCGATGCGTGGACCAGTCAACATGGACAGGGGCGATACCTTTCCCTCACTGCCCATTGGGTTAATGTCGTTGAGCCGGGTACAGACCGTGCGAGTGGCGCAGGACGTGTCCTGCCCACTCCAAGGATTGCAGGAATCCATTCTGTACGCATTGACTCCTCCTCTTACACCAGTTCCTCAGAATCATCGCTGCAGGAGCCGTCACAGTCCACCTCCACATGGACCCGTGATGAACGTGTACCTGTTACGACTGACATGAGCACAGCCGTGGCCAAACGTCAACAGGCCGTCTTGAAATTAATTTTCTTGGGGAATCGTAGCCACACAGCGCAGGAGCTCTGGAATGCCATCAAGCAGGAGAGCGATGTGTGGTTTGTGCCAGCGAATCTCCAGCCAGGCATGGTAGTGTGTGATAATGGCCGAAATCTGGTGGCAGCTCTGGGCCTCGGCAACCTCACTCACATCCCATGTCTGGCACATGTGCTCAATTTGGTCGTGCAGAGCTTTTTGAGGGACTATCCGGATCTTGATGCACTGCTGCACAAGGTCCGCCTAGAGTGTGCTCACTTGCGGCGTTCCAGCACGGCAAAAGCGCGCATTGCGGCTCTGCAGCGCCGACACCGCCTGCCGGAACATCGCATCATATGTGACCTACCTACCAGGTGGAATTCCACGTTACATATGTTGGAGCGGTTGTGTGAGCAGCAGCAAGCTGTAATGGAGTACCAGCTGCTTCAGGCGCAAAAAAGTCGCAGTCAGCGCCGTACAGACTTCACAACCACAGAGTGGGCCACTATGAATGACGTCTGCCAGGTTTTGCGTCCCTTTGATTATTCCACGCGGATGGCGAGTGCAGATGATGCACTAGTCAGCATGACTGTCCCCCTTATCTGCCTGCTTGAAAAATCACTGCAAGCGCTAAGGGATGATGTTGTGGAAGAGGTGGAGGATGAGGATTCACCATTTCCATCATCTTCTGGACAGTCAGCGCCACGTGGTTCCTCACAAACGCGTAGGCAGGGGACAGTTTGTGAGGAGGATGAGGAGGAGTCAATGGAGGAGGAAGACGTCCGTCCAGAGGAGGGAGTTACCGAATTGTCCAGTACTCAGTGTGTACAGCGAGGGTGGGGTGATGACGAGCAGGCAGAGATCACGCCTCCAGCAGGGGACAGCGTTTCTTGGGCAGTTGGCAGTCTGCAGCACATGGTGGATTACATGCTGCAGTGCCTGAGAAACGACCGCCGCATCGCCCACATTCTCAACATGTCTGATTATTGGGTGTTCACCCTCCTCGATCCTCGCTACCGGGACAACGTAGAAAGCCTCATCACACCGTTGAACCGGGAGCGAAAAATGCGGGAGTACCAAGACACACTGGTCAATTCCATCATCTTCTCCATTCCAACTGAGAGAAGTGCTGCTAGTGCATTCCAAAGCAGCTCAGTGCGTCCAGGCCGTGGTGGAGGCTCTGCACAAAGAGGGAGCAGAAGCAGTGCCTCTGCCCAAGGCAAGACCAGTATGGCCGAACTGTGGCACAGTTTTCTGTGCCCGCCACAAAAGTCTACACCATCACAGACGGCTCCAGTCAGCAGGAGGCAACGGTTCCGTCAGATGGTGACAGACTACATGTCTTGCCCTCTTGCTGTACTCCCAGACGGCTCTTCCCCTTTCAAGTTTTGGGTCTCAAAGCTGGATACATGGCCAGAGCTAAGCCAGTATGCATTGGAGGTGCTGTCTTGCCCTGCGGCCAGTGTATTATCGGAACGTGTCTTTAGTGCTGCAGGTGGTGTACTAACTGACCGTCGCATGCGACTATCCTCCGATAACGTTGACCGGCTTACTTTCCTGAAAATGAACAAGGCCTGGATCTCGCCGGAATTTGCCACTCCTCCTCCTGATTGAATAATTAGGTCACTGTATACGTTATCCAGGTCTCCTGTTGTGTTCATCTTTCTACCACCTGAACTTAAATTCCTGGGCTCCAACACCGCCAGTTGAGGCTCAGACGTGCCGTCTGCACAGTCAAAACATACGACCCAGTGTTATTGGGTTTCAGTAACGTCAGCTGATCCCCAGCTGTGTAGCCGGCAATGTGTCATGCGACCGCCACGCTGACACAACAACTGAAATGTAAGGGAATCTGTCCCCCCCCCCCAAGGCGTTTGTTACTGAAAGAGCCACCTTGTGCAGCAGTAATGCTGCACAAGGAAAAGGTAGATATTTTTGTTTAGCTCCTTGCACACGCAGAACTTAACACTTATAAAATGTGTCCACTGATACCGTAAAACCGTCCCGGAGGTGGGACTTTCCTTCGTAATGTGATGCAGCCCAGCCGTCATTCCTACCCCCACGGCGCCGCGCACCGGCTCCTCAGCGTTGTTTTATTCCGTCCCGGAGCCTGCGCTGTTATGTTATCCCATGGCCAGGCACACTTAGCGCTGCCCGTCTTCTGGCATCATTTGGTGTCAGGATGGCTGCGCCTGTGCGGCCGCGCTGGCAGAGAGCCCGCCTCGCAGTGTCTTCTGATTTAATCCCACTGGGGGCCTGGGATCCATGGACATGCGCAGTGCATATCTGAACCTCCACCTCTCACTCATTTCCCTATGGCTTCTTCAGACTGTTCGGTGTCAGCTGGTCCCTAACAGCATGCCACGGCCGTGACACCGCACAGTCTTAAGAAGCCGTAGGGAGGGGAGTGAGAGGCGAGGATATGCACTGCGCATGTCCATGGATCCCAGGCCCCCAGTGGGATTAAATCAGAAGACACTGCGAGGCGGGCTCTCTGCCAGCGCGGCCGCACAGGCGCAGCCATCCAGACACCAAATGATGCCAGAAGACGGGCAGCGCTAAGTGTGCCTGGCCACGGGATAACATAACAGCGCAGGCTCCGGGACGGAATAAAACAACGCTGAGGAGCCGGTGCGCGGCGCCGGGGGGGTAGGAATGACGGCTGGGCTGCGTCACATTACGAAGGAAAGTCCCACCTCCGGGACGGTTTTACGGTTGCAGGGGACACATTTTATAAGTGTTTAGTTCTGTGTTTGCAAGGAGCATGATGAAAAGAGCCACCTTTTCCTTTTGCATCTTTTGTGCTGCACAAGCTGGCTCTTTCAGCTACAAACGCCTTGGGGGGGGTTAAAGGTTCCCTTTCGACTTTCTCAGGCTTCGGCCTACATTGTGTTCCTCTGCTTTTCCACCTGTCCCTGGGCTCCAACACCGCCAGTTGCCGTCCAGAAGTGCTGTACGCACAGTCAACAGTCGCTCCTCTGTTATTGGGGTTCAGTAACGTCAGCTGTTCCCCTGCTGTGTGTGTGGCAATCCCTCCTACCTCCTCCACCTCCTCCTCCTCCACCTGTCCCTGGGCTCCAACACCGCCAGTTGCCGTCCAGAAGTGCTGTACGCACAGTCAACAGTCGCTCCTCTGTTATTGGGGTTCAGTAACGTCAGCTGTTCCCCTGCTGTGTGTGTGGCAATCCCTCCTACCTCCTCCACCTCCTCCTCCTCCACCTGTCCCTGGGCTCCAACACCGCCAGTTGCCGTCCAGAAGTGCTGTACGCACAGTCAACAGTCGCTCCTCTGTTATTGGGGTTCAGTAACGTCAGCTGTTCCCCTGCTGTGTGTGTGGCAATCCCTCCTACCTCCTCCAACCTCCTCCTCCTCCACCTGTCCCTGGGCTCCAACACCGCCAGTTGCCGTCCAGAAGTGCTGTACGCACAGTCAACAGTCCCTCCACTGTTATTGGGGTTCAGTAACGTCAGCTGTTCCCCTGCTGTGTGTGTGGCAATCCCTCCTACCTCCTCCAACCTCCTCCTCCTCCACCACCTCCCTGGGCTCCAACACCGCCAGTTGCCGTCCAGAAGTGCTGTACGCACAGTCAACAGTCGCTCCTCTGTTATTGGGGTTCAGTAACGTCAGCTGTTCCCCTGCTGTGTGTGTGGCAATCCCTCCTACCTCCTCCAACCTCCTCCTCCTCCACCTGTCCCTGGGCTCCAACACCGCCAGTTGCCGTCCAGAAGTGCTGTACGCACAGTCAACAGTCCCTCCACTGTTATTGGGGTTCAGTAACGTCAGCTGTTCCCCTGCTGTGTGTGTGGCAATCCCTCCTACCTCCTCCAACCTCCTCCTCCTCCACCACCTCCCTGGGCTCCAACACCGCCAGTTGCCGTCCAGAAGTGCTGTACGCACAGTCAACAGTCGCTCCTCTGTTATTGGGGTTCAGTAACGTCAGCTGTTCCCCTGCTGTGTGTGTGGCAATCCCTCCTACCTCCTCCAACCTCCTCCTCCTCCACCTGTCCCTGGGCTCCAACACCGCCAGTTGCCGTCCAGAAGTGCTGTACGCACAGTCAACAGTCCCTCCACTGTTATTGGGGTTCAGTAACGTCAGCTGTTCCCCTGCTGTGTGTGTGGCAATCCCTCCTACCTCCTCCTCCTCCACCACCTCCCTGGGCTCCAACACCGCCAGTTGCCGTCCAGAAGTGCTGTACGCACAGTCAACAGTCCCTCCTCTGTTATTGGGGTTCAGTAACGTCAGCTGTTCCCCTGCTGTGTGTGTGGCAATCCCTCCTACCTCCTCCAACCTCCTCCTCCTCCACCTGTCCCTGGGCTCCAACACCGCCAGTTGCCGTCCAGAAGTGCTGTACGCACAGAGCCAAACACCTCGCCAATGTGTTAGTGGGGTTCAGCACCGCCAGCTGTTCCCCTGCTGTGTATACGGCAACGTGTACTGCGACCGCCACGCAGGCACAACAAGTTAAATTTAAGGGAACCTGTCCCCCCCCCCCATGCGTTTGTTACTGAAGGAGCCACCTTGTGCAGCAGTAATGATGCAAAGGGAAAAAGTGCCTCTTTTCGTGGTGCTCCTTGCAGATGCTGAACCTAACACTTATGAAATGTGTCCCCTCACAGCGTTCAACCGTCCGGTAGGTGGAACTTTCCTTTGTCATGTGACGCAGCACAGCCGTCATTTTTACCCCCTTGTCGCCGTGTGCCGCCTCCTCAGCGTTGTTTGAATCTGTCCCGGAGCCTGCGCTGTTAGGTTACCCCTTGGCCATGCACACATTTTGCGCTGCCCGTCTTCTGACATCATTTGCTGTCAGGCTGGCTGCGCCTGTGCGGGTGCGCTGTCCGAGATTCAGCCTCGCGGTGTCGTCTAATGTAATCCCACCGCGGGCCTGGGATCCGTGTCCATGCGCAGTGCATATCCTCGCCTCTCACTCCCCTCCCTACGGCTTCTAAAGACTGTTCGGTGTCAGCTGGTCCCTAATAGCATGCCACGGCCGTGACACCGCACAGTCTTAAGAAGCCGTAGGGAGGGGAGTGAGAGGCGAGGATATGCACTGCGCATGGACACGGATCCCAGGCCCGCGGTGGGATTACATTAGACGACACCGCGAGGCTGAATCTCGGACAGCGCACCCGCACAGGCGCAGCCAGCCTGACAGCAAATGATGTCAGAAGACGGGCAGCATAAAATGTGTGCATGGCCAAGGGGTAACCTAACAGCGCAGGCTCCGGGACAGATTCAAACAACGCTGAGGAGGCGGCGCACGGCGACAAGGGGGTAAAAATGACGGCTGTGCTGCGTCACATGACAAAGGAAAGTTCCACCGACCGGACGGTTGAACGCTGTGAGGGGACACATTTCATAAGTGTTAGGTTCAGCATCTGCAAGGACCATAATTAAAAGAGCTAAGTTTACCTTTTCCAGCATTAGTGCTGTACACGATGGCTCTTCCAGCTACAAACGCCTGGGGGGGGGGTTAAAGGTTTCCTTTCAACTTGCTCCAGTGCAGGCTTCGGCCTACACTCCGCTCCCCCTGCTCCTCCTGCTGACCCTGGGCTCTAACACCGCCAGTTGGGGCCCAGATGTGCTAGCTGCACAGAGAAAAACACCTCGCCAATGTGTCAGTGGGGTCCAGCACCGCCAGCTGTTCCCCTGCTGTGCAGCCGGCAACGTGTCCTGCAAAAGCCACGCAGACACAACAGACCCAAAGCTGCCGCCAGTGCAGGCTTCGGCCTACACTCCCCTCCCCCTGCTCCTGCTCCTCCTCCTCCTGCTGACCCTGGGCTCTAACAAACCGCCAGTTGGGGCCCAGATGTGCTAGCTGCACAGAGAAAAACACCAGCCAATGTGTCAGTGGGGTCCAGCACCGCCAGCTGTTCCCCTGCTGTGCAGCCGGCAACGTGTCCTGCAAAAGCCACGCAGACACAAGAACTGAAATTGAAGGGAACCTGTCCCCCCTCCCCCAGGCGTTTTTACGTTATCCAGCCACCTTGTACAGCGGTAATGCTGCATGTGTGCAAGGTGGCTCAGAAACGTATTCTCCTCGCACATGTGGAACTGAAAACACGTCTGCAATGTGTCCTCTGTGTGACCATTTAACCGTCCCGGTGGTGTGACTTTCCTTTGTAATGACACGCTGCAACCCCCTTGGTAGCGCTGCCCGTCTTCTGGCATCATTGTTTGGCTGCCTGCGCCTCTGCGGCCGCCCTGACCCACACAACGCCCCTCGGTGTCTTATTTCTTGGGACTGCGAGGGTGTGTTTGATGGGCAGGAGCAGTGCATCAGTTCGCCTGTCCCTCATCTCCTTCCGCCTTCTTCAGACTGTGCGGCTTCATGGCCGTGGCATGCGATAAGGGATCAGCTGACGCCACATAGTCTGAAGCAGGTGTAAGAACCCAAGCGAGAGGCGAACATATGTACTGCGCCAGGCCATGAATCCCAGCCCCGCAGTGTTTTAACTATGTCAATACACTGCGGGGCTGTGATTCATGGGCATCGCGAACCGCACCGGCCAACATTAAATGAGGTCAGAAGATGGGCAGCGCTAACAGCGCTAGGCCAGGGGATAACACGACAGCGCAGACTCCTGTACAGCAAATAACAACGCTCAGGAGGCTGCACCCAGCACCAAGGTGGGATTCTTGACATCTGTGCTGCGTCTCATTACAAAGGGAACTCGCGCCTCCAACACAGTTTGACTGTATAAAGGGCTAAATGTTATACGTGTTTCATTCAGCGTGTGCAAGGAGAAAAATTAAAAGAGCAACCTTTGACTTGTGCAGCACTACTGCTGCATAAGCTGTGGCTCTTCTACTTTCTAACCCCTGAGGGGGGGTTAAAGGTTACCTTTGAAATTGGTTCAAGTAGGCTTCGGCCTACACTCTGCTCCCCCTGCAGAGCCCGGGCTACAACACCGCTCGTTGCTGTCCGGAAGTGCTGGCTGCACAGAGCCAAACACCTTGCCAATGTGTCAGTGGGGTCCAGCACCGCCAGCTGTTCCCCTGCTGTGTAGCCGGCAACGTGTCCTTGCAAAAGCCACGCAGACACAACAGACCCAAAGCTGCCGCCAGTGCAGGCTTCGGCCTACACTCCCCTCCCCCTGCTCCTGCTCCTCCTCCTCCTGCTGACCCTGGGCTCTAACAAACCGCCAGTTGGGGCCCAGATGTGCTAGCTGCACAGAGAAAAACACCAGCCAATGTGTCAGTGGGGTCCAGCACCGCCAGCTGTTCCCCTGCTGTGCAGCCGGCAACGTGTCCTGCAAAAGCCACGCAGACACAAGAACTGAAATTGAAGGGAACCTGTCCCCCCTCCCCCAGGCGTTTTTACGTTATCCAGCCACCTTGTACAGCGGTAATGCTGCATGTGTGCAAGGTGGCTCAGAAACGTATTCTCCTCGCACATGTGGAACTGAAAACACGTCTGCAATGTGTCCTCTGTGTGACCATTTAACCGTCCCGGTGGTGTGACTTTCCTTTGTAATGACACGCTGCAACCCCCTTGGTAGCGCTGCCCGTCTTCTGGCATCATTGTTTGGCTGCCTGCGCCTCTGCGGCCGCCCTGACCCACACAACGCCCCTCGGTGTCTTATTTCTTGGGACTGCGAGGGTGTGTTTGATGGGCAGGAGCAGTGCATCAGTTCGCCTGTCCCTCATCTCCTTCCGCCTTCTTCAGACTGTGCGGCTTCATGGCCGTGGCATGCGATAAGGGATCAGCTGACGCCACATAGTCTGAAGCAGGTGTAAGAACCCAAGCGAGAGGCGAACATATGTACTGCGCCAGGCCATGAATCCCAGCCCCGCAGTGTTTTAACTATGTCAATACACTGCGGGGCTGTGATTCATGGGCATCGCGAACCGCACCGGCCAACATTAAATGAGGTCAGAAGATGGGCAGCGCTAACAGCGCTAGGCCAGGGGATAACACGACAGCGCAGACTCCTGTACAGCAAATAACAACGCTCAGGAGGCTGCACCCAGCACCAAGGTGGGATTCTTGACATCTGTGCTGCGTCTCATTACAAAGGGAACTCGCGCCTCCAACACAGTTTGACTGTATAAAGGGCTAAATGTTATACGTGTTTCATTCAGCGTGTGCAAGGAGAAAAATTAAAAGAGCAACCTTTGACTTGTGCAGCACTACTGCTGCATAAGCTGTGGCTCTTCTACTTTCTAACCCCTGAGGGGGGGTTAAAGGTTACCTTTGAAATTGGTTCAAGTAGGCTTCGGCCTACACTCTGCTCCCCCTGCAGAGCCCGGGCTACAACACCGCTCGTTGCTGTCCGGAAGTGCTGGCTGCACAGAGCCAAACACCTCGCCAATGTGTCAGTGGGGTCCAGCACCGCCAGCTGTTCCCCTGCTGTGTAGCCGGCAACGTGTCCTGCAAAAGCCACGCAGACACAACAGACCCAAAGCTGCCGCCAGTGCAGGCTTCGGCCTACACTCCCCTCCCCCTGCTCCTGCTCCTCCTCCTCCTGCTGACCCTGGGCTCTAACAAACCGCCAGTTGGGGCCCAGATGTGCTAGCTGCACAGAGAAAAACACCAGCCAATGTGTCAGTGGGGTCCAGCACCGCCAGCTGTTCCCCTGCTGTGCAGCCGGCAACGTGTCCTGCAAAAGCCACGCAGACACTTGCTCTTGTACCTTCTGCTCCCCATCCTGGTTCCAGTACCGTCAGCTGGTTCCGGGCAGAGCCTTTGGCTTAGGTGCCTCCCTTTGGTATCCGAGTTCCACCAACGTCAGGTGGTCCTTGGTAGTGCTTTCAGGCACGGGTACCTCCTGCTTAGTAACCGGGTTCCAGTAACGTCAGCTGGTCCTCGGTAGTTCCATTGGCTCTTGGACCTTCGGCTACCCATCCGGGTTCCAGCACCGTCAGCTGGTTCTCGGCAGTGTCTTTTGCTCTTGTACCTTCTGCTCCCCATCCTGGTTCCAGTACCGTCAGCTGGTTCCGGGCAGAGCCTTTGGCTTAGGTGCCTCCCTCTGGGTATCCGAGTTCCACCAACGTCAGGTGGTCCTTGGTAGTGCTTTCAGCACAGGTACCTCCTGCTTAGTAACCGGGTTCCAGTAACGTCAGCTGGTCCTCGGTAGTTCCATTGGCTCTTGGACCTTCGGGTAGCCATCCGAGTTCCAGTTCCATCAGCTGGTTCTCGGCATTTTCTCAGCCTTCTTGTACCTTCTGCTACATTTCCAAGTTCAAGAGACTAAACACGATGACCCGGAAGACCACCCCTAAGATGACGACGACACCAGAGACGACAACCACCGTGATGACGACGACCCTGGAGACGATGACCCCGAAGACCACCCCGATGACGACGACCCCGGAGACGACGACCCTGAAGACCACCCCGATGACGACGACCCCGGAGACGACGACCCTGGAGACGACGACGACCTGGAAGACTGAGAAGCAGAAGAACAAGAGGCTGCAGAACAAAGAGCAGAAGGACATTAAGCATAACACAAAATATCAGAGCAAAAAATATTATGTAAATTATAAGCAGAAGAAGACTAAGCAGTGTATGGGGGTGAGTCCGTTCCTCCTCGTGGTGCCCCTGGATAAAGCCTGATGCTGCAGGCCAAACTGAACGCGGACAAATGTAACTGTTTTGTGACAGGCAGAACGGAAGGTGTAATCTTCAAACTTTTATAGATAACAACTACGGGAATGCCTGTCACAAATAAGAATATGATGAAGAAGTTGAATATGATGAAGATAATAGTAAAATAAAAAGAATATGAACAATGTAACCCAAAAAATAATAGGTAGAAGATGAAGAAGAAGATGAATAAGGTGAAGAAGTTGATGTCAAAGAAGCTGATGATGAGGATAATTAAGAAGAAAGCGTGGGAGAAGTAAAAAAGAAGGTGAAGGGCGTGGAAGTAGTGAAACATCAATATCTGACATAAAAAAAAAAAAAATAACATAGTCAAATTCTTTCTAACGCCGAACTTCATAAAAAAAAATAAAAAATCCTGCTATTCTATTACATTGGGCTAAACCTCTGTCCCTTTAATATCTCCGCCACGTCCCCCAATACATCCTACAATATTCTTAGTTGTTTTCCTTCATGTAGAATGAACCTACAAGTGTATAAAGGGTTTATTTTAATTCCGATATTTTCGTCCCATTGACTTGCATTGGGATCGGGTATCGGTATCGGATTGGATCCGATATTTTGACGGTAACGGCCGATACTTTCCGATACCGATACTTTCCGATATCGGAAAGTATCGCTCAACACTAGTGTAGAGTGTAGGGTGTAGAGTGTAGCGTGTAGCGTGTAGCGTGTAGGGTGTAGGGTGAAGCGTGTAGGGTGTAGCATGTAGCGTGTAGCGTGTAGCATGTAGAGTAGGGTGTAGGGTGTAGGGTGTAGAGTGTAGTGTGTAGAGTGTGGAGTGTAGCGTGTAGAGTGTAAAGTGTAGCGTGTAGGGTGTAGCGTGTAGTGTGTAGCGTGTAGCGCGTAGCGTGTAGAGTGTAGGGTATAGAGTGTAGCGTGTAGAGAGTAGGGAGCAGAGTGTAGAGTGTAGCATGTAGGGTGTAGGGTGTACAGTGTAGGGTGTAGGGTGTAGCGTGTAGCGTGTAGAGTGTAGGGAGTAGGGTGTAGGGTGTAGCGTGTAGGGTGTGGAGTGTAGAGTGTAGCGTGTAGGGTGTAGCGTGTAGCGTGTAGGGTGTAGCGTGTATCATGTACCGTGTAGCGTGTAGCATGTAGAGTAGGGTGTAGGGTGTAGAGTGTAGCGTGTAGCGTGTAGTGTGTAGCGTGTAGAGTGTAAAGTGTAGCGTGTAGTGTGTAGTGTGTAGCGTGTAGCGCGTAGCGTGTAGAGTGTAGGGTATAGAGTGTAGCGTGTAGAGAGTAGGGAGTAGAGTGTAGAGTGTAGCGTGTAGGGTGTAGAGTGTAGCGAGTAGCGTGTAGTGTGTAGGGTGTAGGGTGTAGAGTGTAGGGTGTAGCGTGTAGGGTGTAGAGTGTAGCGTGTAGGGTGTAGCGTGTAGCGTGCAGGGTGTAGAGTGTAGCGTATAGCGTGTAGGGTGTAGGGTGTAGAGTGTAGGGTGTAGCGTGTAGAGTGTAGCGTGTAGCGTGTAGGGTGTAGGGTGTACAGTGTAGGGTGTAGGGTGTAGCGTGTAGAGTTTAGTGTGTGGCGTGCAGGGCATAGGGTGTAGCGTGTAGGGTGTAGAGTGTAGGGTGTAGCATGTAGGGTGTAGGGTGTAGGGTGTAGCGTGTAGGGTGTAGAGTGTAGCATGTAGGGTGTACGGTGTAGAGTGTAGGGTATAAGCTGTAGCGTTTAGCGTGTAGAGTGTAGCGTGTAGCGTGTAGGGTGTAGCGTGTAGGGTGTAGAGTGTAGGGTGCAGCGTGTAGGGTGTATCGTGTAGCGTGTAGCGTGTAGGGTGTAGGGTGTAGAGTGTAGGGTGTAGCGTGTAGGGTGTAGCGTGTAGCGTGTAGCGTGTAGCGTGTAGGGTGTAGGGTGTAGAGTGTAGGATGTAGCGTGTAGGGTGTAGCGTGTATCGTGTAGCGTTTAGAGTGTAGCGTCTAGCGTGTAGCGTATAGTGTGTAGCGTGTAGCATGTAGATTGTAGCGTGTAGGGTGTAGGGTGTAGCGTGTAGCGTGTAGGGTGTAGGGTGTAGGGTGTAGCGTGTAGCGTGTAGCGTGTAGAGTGTAGCATGTAGGGTGTAGCAAGTAGCGTGTACCGTGTAGGGTGTAGCGTGTAGCGTGTAGCGTGTAGAGTGTAGCATGTAGGGTGTAGCAAGTAGCGTGTATTGTGTAGGGTGTAGAGTGTAGCGTGTAGCGTGTAGGGTGTCAATTTTTCCTCTGATGAAGACGCTTGAGTAGCGTCGATACGCGTGGGGTTCAGGGCTTCCTTTGTTTTTTTCCCGAGGGACAGGACTTGGGTAACTTATCTTTACAACTGCTATGGAATTACACCTATTTACTTCATGCATGGCCTGGCATTTTTCCAAGCCTTACGACAATGGATCCTGATTCTTTGTATTTCCACAAGGCGTCTGTATGCATACATTTATCCAAATAACTAGGATTTTGTAGTACTGCAGCATACCTATTTCCCTGATTACCTTTCTATAGGGGTCTGCTTTCATTTGCTTACCAACTGTGCGCACGCATGCTGTGTTGAACAAAATAGGATCCATGATGTATTTCTTCCAGATACTAGGCTGGAGTATATGTTTCCTGTCATAGTACTCAGGGGGTCACAGTTGGCAGTAAACAATAGGCTTCTTATATGTAGATTTGACTAAGACTGGTGTACCCGCATACCTAGCAATTTTTTCTCTCTGGTTATTTCTCCTGTCTCACATATGCTGTAAAGTATTAGCTTCCTTCATTCCCTCGGGTAAAATTACTTATGGCCTATTCAGCCATACTAGTGTTTTAAATGTTTTTAACCCCTTAATCCCGTATGACGTACTATCCCGTCAAGGTGACCTGGGACTTAATTCCGGGTGACGGGATAGTACGTCATACGCGATCGGCCGCGCTCACGGGGGGAGCGCGGCCGATCGCGGCCGGGTGTCGGCTGCATATCGCAGCTGACATCCGGCACTATGTGCCAGGAGCGGTCACGGACCGCCCCCGGCACATTAACCCCCGGCACACCGCGATCAAACATGATCGCGGTGTACCGGCGGTACAGGGAAGCATCGCGCAGGGAGGGGGCTCCCTGCGGGCTTCCCTGAGACGATCGGTACAAGGTGATGTACTCACCTCGTACCGAACGTCTTCTCCCTGCAGGCCCCGGATCCAAAATGGCCGAGGGGCTGTATCCGGGTCCTGCAGGGAGCACTTCCGGGTCGGAGCAGGCTGCAGATGAAAGCTGCAGCCTGCTCCGATGAAAGTATGATCGCAGATCTGATAGAGTGCTGTGCACACTATCAGATCTGCGATCTGTGATGTCCCCCCCTGGGACAAAGTAAAAAAGTAAAAAAAAAAATTTCCACATGTGTAAAAAAAATAAAAAAAAAATCCTAAATAAATAATAATAATAAAAAAAATATTATTCCCATAAATACATTTCTTTATCTAAAAAAAACAAACAAAAACAATAAAAGTACACATATTTAGTATCGCCGCGTCCGTAACGACCCAACCTATAAAACTGGCCCACTAGTTAACCCCTTCAGTAAACACCGTAAGAAAAAAAAAAAAAAAACGAGGCAAAAAACAACGCTTTATTACCATACCGCCGGACAAAAAGTGGAATAACACGCGATCAAAAAGACGGATATAAATAACCCTGTTACCGCTGAAAACGTCATCTTGTCCCGCAAAAAACGAGCCGCCATACAGCATCATCAGCAAAAAAATAAAAAAGTTATAGTCCTCAGAATAAAGCGATGCCAAAATAATTATTTTTTCTATAAAATAGTTTTTATCGTATAAAAGCGTCAAAACATAAAAAAATGATATAAATGAGGTATCGCTGTAATCGTACTGACCCGACGAATAAAACTGCTTTATCAATTTTACCAAGCGCAGAACGGTATAAACGCCTCCCCCAAAAGAAATTCATGAATAGCTGGTTTTTGGTTATTCTGCCTCACAAAAATCGGAATAAAAAGTGATAAAAAATGGTCACGTGTCCGAAAATGTTACCAATAAAAACGTCAACTCGTCCCGCAAAAAACAAGACCTCACATGACTCTGTGGACCAAAATGTGGAAAAATTATAGGTCTCAAAATGTGGAGACGCAAAAACTTTTTTGCTATAAAAAGCGTCTTTTAGTCTGGTTTCACACTTGCGTTTTTATCTGCATGCGTTTTTTAAAAAAACCGCATGTGTGAAAAAATGCATGTAAACGCGGTAAAACGCATGCGTTTTTATAGAAAAACACAAGAAAACAAGAAAAAAACAAAAAACCCTAACCCTACCCCTAACCCTACCCCTAACCTGAAATACGTGGCACTGAAATACGTGGCACTGAAATATACATTTATATACGTATATAAGTGCCACGATATTTCAGTGGCCACGTATATAAGTGCCACGTATTTAAGTGCCACGTATTTAAGTGCCACGTATTTAAGTGCCACGTATTTAAGTGCCACGTATTTACGTGCCACGTATTTACGTGCCACGTATTTACGTGCCACGTATTTTTCAGTGCCTGAAATACGTGGCACTGAAATATCGTGGCACTGGAATATCGTGGCACTGAAATATCGTGGCACTGAAATACGTGGCACTTAAATACGTGGCACTTAAATACGTGGCACTTATATATGTGGCACTTATATATGTGGCACTTATATACGTGGCACTTATATACGTGGCACTTATGACTGTCAGAAAATGTTCAGTAAACGGTTAGGGGTAGGGTTTCAGGTAGAATTGGGGAGTTTCCACTGTTCAGGCACATCAGGGGCTCTCCAAACGCGACATGGCGTCCAATCTCAATTCCAGCCAATTCTGCGTTGAAAAAGTAAAACAGTCTTCCTTCCCTTCCGAGCTCTCCCGTGCGTCCAAAAAGGGGTTTACCCCAACATATGGGGTATCAGCGTACTAGGGACAAATTGAACAACAACTTCTGGGGTCCAAGTTCTCTTGTTATCCTTGGGAAAATAAAAATTTGGGGGGCTAAAAATCATTTTTGTGGGAAAAAAAATATGTTTTATTTTCACGGCTCTGCGTTGTAAACTGTAGTGAAACACTTGGGGGTTCAAAGTTCTCACAACACATCTAGATAAGTTCCTTGGGAGGTCTAGTTTCCAATATGGGGTCACTTGTGGGGGGTTTGTACTATTTGGGTACATCAGGGGCTCTGCAAATGCAACGTGACGCCTGCAGACCAATCCATTTAAGTCTGCAGTCCAAATGGCGCTCCTTCCCTTCCGAGCTCTGTCATGCGCCCAAACAGTGGTTCCCCCCCACATAGGGGGTATCAGCGTACTCAGGACAAATTGGACAACAACTTTTAGGGTCCAATTTATCCTGATACCCTTGTGAAAATACAAAACTGGGGGCTAAAAAATAATTTTTGTGAAAAAAAAAATAATTTTTATTTTCACGGCTCTGCGTTATAAACTGTAGTGAAACACTTGGGGGTTCAAAGCTCTCAAAACACATCTAGATAAGTTCCTTAGGGGGTCTACTTTCCAAAATGGTGTCAATTGTGGGGTTTTTTAATGTTTAGGCACATCAGGGGCTCTCCAAATGCAACATGGCATCCCATCATAATTCCAGTCAATTTTGCATTGAAAAGTCAAATAGCGCTCCTTCCCTTCCGAGCTCTGCTATGCACCCAAACAGTGGTTTACCCCCACATATGGGGTATCGTCGTACTCAGGACAAATTGCACAACAACTTTTGTGGTCTAATTTCTTCTCTTACCCTTGGGGAAATAAAAAAATGGGGGTGAAAAGATCATTTTTGTGAAAAAATATGATTTTTTATTTTTACGGCTCTGCATTATAAACTTCTGTGAAGCACTTGTTGGGTCAAAGTGCTCAACACACATCTAGATAAGTTCCTTAAGGGGTCTACTTTCCAAAATGGTGTCACTCGTGGGGGGTTTCAATGTTTAGGCACATTAGGGGCTCTCCAAACGCAACATGGCGTCCCATCTCAATTCCAGTCAATTTTGCATTGAAAAGTCAAATGGCGCTCCTTCCCTTCTGAGCTCTGCCCTGCGCCCAAACAATGGTTTACACCCACATATGGGGTATCAGCGTACTCAGGACAAATTGCACAACAATTTTTGGGGTCCAATTTCTTCTCTCACCCTTGGGAAAATAAAAAATTGGGGGTGAAAAGATAATTTTTGTGAAAAAATATGATTTTTTATTTTTACGGCTCTGCATTATAAACTTCTGTAAAGCACTTGTTGGGTCAAAGTGCTCACCACACATCTAGATAAGTTCCTTAGGGGGTCTACTTTCCAAAATGGTGTCACTTGTTAGGGGTTTCAATGTTTAGGCATATCAGGGGCTCTCCAAATGCAACATGGCGTCCCATCTCAATTCCAGTCAATTTTGCATTGAAAAGTCAAATGGCGCTCCTTTGCTTCCAAGCTCTGCCATGCGCCCAAACTGTGGTTTACCCCCACATATGGGGTATCAGCGTACTCAGGACAAATTGTACAACAACTTTTGGGGTCTATTTTCTCCTGTTACCCTTGGTAAAATAAAACAAATTGGAGCTGAAATAAATTTTGTGTGAAAAAAAGTTAAATGTTCATTTTTATTTAAACATTCCAAAAATTCCTGTGAAACACCTGAAGGGTTAATAAACTTCTTGAAAGTGGTTTTGAGTACCTTGAGGGGTGCAGTTTTTAGAATGGTGTCACACTTGGGTATTTTCTATCATATAGACCCGTCAAAATGACTTCAAATGAGATGTGGTCCCTAAAAAAAAATGGTGTTGTAAAAATGAGAAATTGCTGGTCAACTTTTAACCCTTATAACTCCGTCACAAAAAAAAATTTTGGTTCCAAAATTGTGCTGATGTAAAGTAGACATGTGGGAAATGTTATTTATTAAGCATTTTGTGTGACATATGTCTGTGATTTAAGGGCATAAAAATTCAAAGTTGGAAAATTGCGAAATTTTCAAAATTTTCGCCAAATATTCGTTTTTTTCACAAATAAACACAAGTTATATCGAAGAAATTTTACCACTAACATAAAGTACAATATGTCACAAGAAAACAATGTCAGAATCGCCAAGATCCGTTGAAGCGTTCCAGAGTTATAACCTCATAAAGGGACAGTGGTCAGAATTGTAAAAATTGGCCCGGTCATTAACGTGCAAACCACCCTCGGGGCTTAAGGGGTTAAATGTATGTTTTGCCTGGTTCTGTTTGTGGATTACTATTTTTGTACAATAAAATTGACTATTTAACGTGGATCCCATTGGTTTGCATATCCTTTTCTTTTTGTGTTTAGTGTGTAGCTTAACCCTACACGCTACACGCTACACGCTACACTCTACACCCTACACGCTACACCCTACACTCTACACCGTACACTCTACACGCTACACTCTACACCCTACACCCTAAACGCTACACGCTACACTCTACACCCTACACGCTACACTCTACACTCTACACGCTACACGCTACACTCTACACCCTACACTCTACACGCTACACGCTACACGCTACACCCTACACTCTACACGCTACACGCTACACTCTACACGCTACACGCTACATGCTACACTCTACACTCTACACCCTACACCCTACACGCTACACGCTATACTCTACACCCTACACTCTACACGCTACACGCTACACTCTACACTCTACACGCTACACGCTACACTCTACACCCTACACGCAACACGCTACACTCTATACCCTACACGCTACACTCTGCACGCTACACGCTACACCCTACACGCTATACTCTGCACGCTACACGCTACACTCTACACCATACACGCTACACCCTACACTCTACACCCTACACCCTACACGCTATACCCGACACCCTACACCCTACATGCTTCACCCTAAACGCTACACTCTACACTCTACACCCTACACCCTACACGCTACATGCTACACCCTACACGCTACACTCTACACCCTACACTCTACACGCTACACACTACACGCTACACGCTACACCCTACACGCTACACGCTACACCCTACACGCTACACGTTACACTCTACACCCTACACCCTACACGCTACACGCTACACCCTACACGCTACACGTTACACTCTACACCCTACACGCTACACTCTACACCCTGCACCCTACACGCTACAATCTACACCCTACACCCTACACGCTACACGCTACACTCTACACCCTACACCCTACACGCTACGCGCTACACTCTACACCCTACACGCTACACTCTAAACTCTACATGCTACACGCTACACTCTACACTCTACACGCTACACGCTACACCCTACACCCTACACGCTACACGCTACACTCTACAACCTACACGCTACACGCTACACTCCACACGCAACACGCTACACTCTACACCCTACACTCTACACGCTACACGCTACACTCTACACCCTACACTCTACACGCTACACGCTACACTGTACACCCTACATGCAACACGCTACACTCTACACCCTACACGCTACACTCTACACGCTACACGCTACATGCTACACTCTACACTCTACACCATACACCCTACACGCTACACACTATACTCTACACCCTACACGCTACACTCTACACGCTACACGCTACACGCTACACTCTACACGCTACACTCTACACCCTACATGCAACACGCTACACTCTACACCCTACACCCTACACGCTACACGCTACACCCTACACGCTACACGTTACACTCTACACCCTACACCCTACACACTACACCCTACACGCTACACGTTACACTCTACACCCTACACGCTACACTCTACACCCTGCTCCCTACACGCTACACGCTACACCCTACACGCTACACGCTACACCCTACACACTACACGTTACACTCTACACCCTACACTCTACACCCTACACTCTACACGCTACACTCTACACCCTACACTCTGCACTCTACACCCTACACCCTACACGCTACACTCTACACCCTACACCCTACACGCTACACACTACACGCTACACGCTACACCATACACGCTACACGCTACACCCTACATGCTACATGTTACACTCTACACCCTGCACCCTACACGCTACACGCTACACCCTACACGCTACACCCTACACTCTACACCCTACACCCTACACGCTACATGCTACACCCTACACGCTACACGTTACACTCTACACCCTACACCCTACACTCTACACCCTACACCCTACACGCTACACGCTACACACTACATGCTACACCCTACACCCTACACCCTACACGCTACACGCTACACTCTACACCCTACACGCTACACCCTACACCCTACACCCTACACGCTACACGCTACACTCTACACCCTACACGCTACACCCTACACTCTACACCCTACACGCTACACCCTACACTCTACACCCTACATGCTATACGCTACACTCTACACCCTGCACGCTACACGCTACACCCTACACGCTACACTCTACACCCTACACGCTACACCCTACACTCTACACCCTACACGCTACACGCTACACTCTACACCCTACACGCTACACCCTACACTCCACACCCTACACCCTACATGCTACACGCTACACCCTACACGCTACAAATTACACTCTAAACCCTACACTCTACATCCTACACCCTACACTCTACACCCTACACGCTACACTCTACACTCTACACTCTACACCCTACACCCTACATGCTACACGCTACACGCTACACTCTACGCCCTACACGCTACACGCTACACCCTACAAGCTAAACGCTACAAACTACACGCTACATATTACACTCTACACCCTAGCGTGTAGCGTGTAGGGTGTAGAGTGTAGCGTGTAGCATGTAGCGTGTAGGGTGTATGGTGTAGAGTGTAGCATGTAGCGTGTAGGGTGTAGAGTGTAGCGTGTAGGGTGTAGAGTGTAGCATGTAGCGTGTAGGGTGTAGGGTGTAGAGTGTAGAGTGTAGCATGTAGCATGTAGATTGTAGGGTGTACCGTGTAGGGTGTAGAGTGTAGCATGTAGGGTGTAGGGTGTAGAGTGAAGGGTGTAGCGTGTAGAGTGTAGCGTGTAGCGTGTACGGTGTAGGGTGTAGAGTGTAGGGTGTAGCGTGTAGCGTGTAGCTTGTAGGGTGTAGAGTGTAGCGTGTAGCGTGTAGGCTGTAGCGTGTAGGGTGTAGCATGTATCGTGTAGGGTGTAGAGTGTAGCATGTAGCGTGTAGAGTGTAGGGTGTAGCGTGTAGCGTGTGTAGGGTGTAGGGTGTAGAGTGTAGCGTGTAGCGTGTAGGGTGTAGAGTGTAGGGTGTAGGGTGTAGAGTGTAGCGTATAGCGTGTAGGGTGTAGGATGTAGAGTGTAGCGTGTAGGGTGTAGAGTGTAGCGTGTAGAGTGTAGCATGTAGCGTGTAGGGTGTAGAGTGTAGAGTGTAGCGTGTAGGGTGAAGCATGTAGGGAGTAGGGTGTCGGGTATAGCGTGTAGGGTGTAGGGTGTAGAGTGTAGGGTGTAGCGTGTATGGTGTAGAGTGTAGCGTGTAGCGTGTAGAGTGTAGCGTGCAGGGTGTAGGGTGTAGCGTGTAGCATGCAGAGTGTAGCGTGTAGGGTGTAGAGTGTAGCGTGTTGCGTGTAGGGTGTAGAGTGTAGCGTGTAGCGTGTAGAGTGTAGAGTGTAGCGTGTAGCGTGTAGAGTGTAGCGGGTAGGGTGTAGAGTGTAGCGAGTAGCGTGTAGGGTGTAGGGTGTAGAGTGTAGGGTGTAGCGTGTAGGGTGAAGAGTGTAGCGTGTAGGGGGTAGGGTGTAGGGTGTAGAGTGTAGCGTGTAGGGTGTAGCGTGTAGCATGTAGCGTGTAGCGTGTAGCATGTAGAGTGTAGCGTGTAGGGTGTAGAGTGTAGCGTGTAGGGTGTAGCGTGTAGCGTGTAGCGTGCAGTGTGTAGAGTGTAGCGTATAGCGTGTAGGGTGTAGAGTGTAGGGTGTAGCATGTAGCGTGTAGAGTGTAGCGTGTAGGGTGTAGGGTGTACAGTGTAGGGTGTAGCGTGTAGCATGTAGGGTGTAGGGTGTAGCGTGTAGCGTGTACCGTGTAGCGTGTAGAGTGCAGCGTGTAGGGTGTAGAGTGTAGCGTGTAGTGTGTAGCATGTAGGGTGTAGGGTGTAGCGTGTAGGGTGTAGAGTGTAGCGTGTAGGGTGTAGAGTGTAACATGTAGCGTGTAGGGTGTAGGGCGTAGCGTGTAGCGTGTACCGTGTAGCGTATAGAGTGTAGTGTGTAGGGTGTAGAGTGTAGCGTGTAGGGTGTAGAGTGTAGCGTGTAGCGTGTAGCGTGTAGCGTGTAGAGTGTAGTGTGTAGGGTGTAGCGTGTAGAGTGTAGTGTGTGGCGTGCAGGGCGTAGGGTGTAGCGTGTAGGGTGTAGGGTGTAGAGTGTAGGGTGTAGCATGTAGGGTGTAGGGTGTAGGGTGTAGCGTGTAGGGTGTAGAGTGTAGCGTGTAGGGTGTACGGTGTAGAGTGTAGGGTATAAGCTGTAGCGTTTAGCGTGTAGAGTGTAGCGTGTAGCGTGTAGCGTGTAGCGTGTAGGGTGTAGAGTGTAGGGTGTAGAGTGTAGCGTGTAGCGTGTAGCGTGTAGCATGTAGAGTAGGGTGTAGGGTGTAGGGTGTAGAGTGTAGTGTGTAGAGTGTAGAGTGTAGCGTGTAGAGTGTAAAGTGTAGCGTGTAGCGTGTAGTGTGTAGCGTGTAGCGCGTAGCGTGTAGAGTGTAGGGTATAGAGTGTAGCGTGTAGAGAGTAGGGAGCAGAGTGTAGAGTGTAGCGTGCAGGGTGTAGGGTGTACAGTGTAGGGTGTAGGGTGTAGCGTGTAGCGTGTAGAGTGTAGGGAGTAGGGTGTAGGGTGTAGCGTGTAGGGTGTAGATTGTAGCGTGTAGCGTGTAGCGTGTAGGGTGTAGCGTGTAGCGTGTAGGGTGTAGCGTGTATCATGTACCGTGTAGCGTGTAGCATGTAGAGTAGGGTGTAGGGTGTAGAGTGTAGCATGTAGGGTGTAGGGTGTAGAGTGTAGGGTGTAGCATGTAGGGTGTAGGGTGTAGGGTGTAGCGTGCAGGGTGTAGAGTGTAGCGTGTAGGGTGTACGGTGTAGAGTGTAGAGTATAAGCTGTAGCGTTTAGCGTGTAGAGTGTAGCGTGTAGCGTGTAGGGTGTAGAGTGTAGGGTGTAGAGTGTAGCGTGTAGCGTGTAGCGTGTAGGGTGTAGGGTGAAGCGTGTAGGGTGTAGCATGTAGCGTGTAGCGTGTAGCATGTAGAGTAGTGGGTAGGGTGTAGGGTGTAGCGTGTAGTGTGTAGCGTGTAGCGCGTAGCGTGTAGAGTGTAGGGTATAGAGTGTAGCGTGTAGAGAGTAGGGAGCAGAGTGTAGAGTGTAGCATGTAGGGTGTAGGGTGTACAGTGTAGGGTGTAGGGTGTAGCGTGTAGCGTGTAGAGTGTAGGGAGTAGGGTGTAGGGTGTAGCGTGTAGGGTGTGGAGTGTAGCGTGTAGCGTGTAGGGTGTAGCGTGTAGCGTGTAGGGTGTAGCGTGTATCATGTACCGTGTAGCGTGTAGCATGTAGAGTAGGGTGTAGGGTGTAGAGTGTAGCGTGTAGCGTGTAGTGTGTAGCGTGTAGAGTGTAAAGTGTAGCGTGTAGTGTGTAGTGTGTAGCGTGTAGCGCGTAGCGTGTAGAGTGTAGGGTATAGAGTGTAGCGTGTAGAGAG
Organism: Ranitomeya variabilis; assembly: GCF_051348905.1. Classification (NCBI taxonomy): domain Eukaryota; kingdom Metazoa; phylum Chordata; class Amphibia; order Anura; family Dendrobatidae; genus Ranitomeya; species Ranitomeya variabilis. The sequence goes on along the minus strand of NW_027507975.1, from coordinate 49,338 downwards.
TAGGGAGTAGAGTGTAGAGTGTAGCGTGTAGGGTGTAGAGTGTAGCGAGTAGCGTGTAGTGTGTAGGGTGTAGGGTGTAGAGTGTAGGGTGTAGCGTGTACGGTGTAGAGTGTAGCGTGTAGGGTGTAGAGTGTAGCATGTAGGGTGTACGGTGTAGAGTGTAGGGTATAAGCTGTAGCGTTTAGCGTGTAGAGTGTAGCGTGTAGCGTGTAGGGTGTAGCGTGTAGGGTGTAGAGTGTAGGGTGTAGCGTGTAGGGTGTATCGTGTAGCGTGTAGCGTGTAGGGTGTAGAGTGTAGGGTGTAGCGTGTAGGGTGTAGCGTGTAGCGTTTAGCGTGTAGCGTGTAGGGTGTAGGGTGTAGAGTGTAGGATGTAGCGTGTAGGGTGTAGCGTGTATCGTGTAGCGTGTAGAGTGTAGCGTCTAGCGTGTAGCGTATAGTGTGTAGCGTGTAGCGTGTAGATTGTAGCGTGTAGGGTGTAGGGTGTAGGGTGTAGCGTGTAGCGTGTAGGGTGTAGGGTGTAGGGTGTAGCGTGTAGCGTGTAGCGTGTAGAGTGTAGCATGTAGGGTGTAGCAAGTAGCGTGTACCGTGTAGGGTGTAGCATGTAGGGTGTAGCAAGTAGCGTGTATTGTGTAGGGTGTAGAGTGTAGCGTGTAGAGAGTAGGGAGCAGAGTGTAGAGTGTAGCATGTAGGGTGTAGGGTGTACAGTGTAGGGTGTAGGGTGTAGCGTGTAGCGTGTAGAGTGTAGGGAGTAGGGTGTAGGGTGTAGCGTGTAGGGTGTGGAGTGTAGCGTGTAGCGTGTAGGGTGTAGCGTGTAGGGTGTAGCGTGTAGTGTGTAGCGTGTAGCGCGTAGCGTGTAGAGTGTAGGGTATAGAGTGTAGCGTGTAGAGAGTAGGGAGCAGAGTGTAGAGTGTAGCATGTAGGGTGTAGGGTGTACAGTGTAGGGTGTAGCGTGTAGAGTGTAGGGAGTAGGGTGTAGGGTGTAGCGTGTAGGGTGTGGAGTGTAGCGTGTAGCGTGTAGGGTGTAGCGTGTAGCGTGTAGGGTGTAGCGTGTATCATGTACCGTGTAGCGTGTAGCATGTAGAGTAGGGTGTAGGGTGTAGAGTGTAGCGTGTAGCGTGTAGTGTGTAGCGTGTAGAGTGTAAAGTGTAGCGTGTAGTGTGTAGTGTGTAGCGTGTAGCGCGTAGCGTGTAGAGTGTAGGGTATAGAGTGTAGCGTGTAGAGAGTAGGGAGTAGAGTGTAGAGTGTAGCGTGTAGGGTGTAGAGTGTAGCGAGTAGCGTGTAGTGTGTAGGGTGTAGGGTGTAGATTGTAGGGTGTAGCGTGTAGGGTGTAGAGTGTAGCGTGTAGGGTGTAGAGTGTAGCATGTAGGGTGTACGGTGTAGAGTGTAGGGTATAAGCTGTAGCGTTTAGCGTGTAGAGTGTAGCGTGTAGGGTGTCAATTTTTCCTCTGATGAAGACGCTTGAGTAGCGTCGATACGCGTGGGGTTCAGGGCTTCCTTTGTTTTTTTCCCGAGGGACAGGACTTGGGTAACTTATCTTTACAACTGCTATGGAATTACACCTATTTACTTCATCATGCATGGCCTGGCATTTTTCCAAGCCTTAGGACAATGGATCCTGATTCTTTGTATTTCCACAAGGCGTCTGTATGCATACATTTATCCAAATAACTAGGATTTTGTAGTACTGCAGCATACCTATTTCCCTGATTACCTTTCTATAGGGGTCTGCTTTCATTTGCTTACCAACTGTGCGCACGCATGCTGTGTTGAACAAAATAGGATCCATGATGTATTTCTTCCAGATACTAGGCTGGAGTATATGTTTCCTGTCATAGTACTCAGGGGGTCACAGTTGGCAGTAAACAATAGGCTTCTTATATGTAGATTTGACTAAGATTGGTGTACCCGCATACCTAGCAATTTTTTCTCTCTGGTTATTTCTCCTGTCTCACATATGCTGTAAAGTATTAGCTTCCTTCATTCCCTCGGGTAAAATTACTTATGGCCTATTCAGCCATACTTGTGTTTTAATTGTTTTTAAATGCATGTTTTGCCTGGTTCTGTTTGTGGATTACTGTTTTTGTACAATAAAATTGACTATTTAACGTGGATCCCATTGGTTTGCATATCCTTTTCTTTTTGTGTTTAGTGTGTAGCGTGTAACTTAACCCTACACGCTACACGCTACACCCTACACTCTACACCGTACACTCTACACGCTACACGCTACACTCTACACCCTACACCCTACACGCTACACGCTACACTCTACACCCTACACTCTACACGCTACACGCTACACGCTACACCCTACACTCTACACGCTACACTCTACACACTACACGCTACATGCTACACTCTACACTCTACACCCTACACCCTACACGCTACACGCTACACTCTACACTCTACACGCTACACGCTACACTCTACACCCTACACCCTACACGCTACATGCTACACCCTACACGCTACAATCTACACCCTACACCCTACACGCTACACGCTACACGCTACACCCTTCACCCTACACTCTACACCCTACACGCTACACGCTACACCCTACACGCTACACGTTACACTCTACACCCTACACCCTACACCCCACTCTCTACATGCTATACTCTACACCCTACACGCTACACTCTACACCCTACACGCTACACGCTACACCCTACACGCTAAACGCTACAGCTTATACCCTACACTCTACACCGTACACCCTACACGCTACACTCTACACCCTACATGCTACACCCTACACCCTACACCCAACACGCTACACCCTACACGCTACACTCTACACGCTACACTCTACACCCTACACGCTACACTCTACACCCTACACTCTACACGCTACATGCTACACTCTACATTCTACACAATACACTCTACACGCTACACTCTACACCCTACACGCTACACTCTACACTCTACACCCTACTCTCTACACGCTACACTCTATACCCTACACTCTACACGCTACACCCTACACCCTACACTCTACATGCTACACCCTACACCTTACACCCTACACTCTACATGCTACACGCTACACGATACATGCTACACGCTACACCCTACACGCTACACGCTACACTCTACACACTACACGCTGCACCCTACAGCCTACACCCTACACGCTACACGCTACACTCTACACCCTACACGCTACACCCTACACCCTACACGCTACACGCTACACGCTACACTACACCCTACACGCTACACCCTACACTCTACACCCTACACGCTACACCCTACACTCTACACGCTACACGCTACACGCTACACGCTACACTCTACACGCTACATGCTACACTCTACATTCTACACAATACACTCTACACGCTACACTCTACACCCTACACGCTACACTCTACACTCTACACCCTACTCTCTACACGCTACACTCTATACCCTACACTCTACACGCTACACCCTACACCCTACACTCTACATGCTACACCCTACACCTTACACCCTACACTCTACATGCTACACGCTACACGATACATGCTACACGCTACACCCTACACGCTACACGCTACACTCTACACACTACACGCTACACCCTACAGCCTACACCCTACACGCTACACGCTATACTCTACACCCTACACGCTACACTCTACACGCTACACGCTACACGCTACACTCTACACGCTACACGCTACACTCTACACCCTACACGCAACACGCTACACTCTACACCCTACACGCTACACTCTGCATTCTACACGCTACACCCTACACCCTGCACGCTACACTCTGCACGCTACACGCTACACTCTACACTCTACACCCTACACCCTACACGCTACACGCTATACTCTACACCCTACACGCTACACTCTACACCCTACACGCAACACGCTACACTCTGCACCCTACACGCTACACTCTGCACGCTACACGCTACACCCTACACGCTATACTCTGCACGCTACACGCTACACTCTACACCATACACGCTACACCCTACACTCTACACCCTACACCCTACACGCTATACCCGACACCCTACACCCTACATGCTTCACCCTACACGCTACACTCTACACTCTACACCCTACACCCTACACGCTACATGCTACACCCTACACGCTACAATCTACACCCTACACCCTACACGCTACACGCTACACGCTACACCCTTCACCCTACACCCTACACCCTACACGCTACACGCTACACCCTACACGCTACACGTTACACTCTACACCCTACACAATACTCTCTACATGCTATACTCTACACCCTACACGCTACACTCTACACCCTACACGCTACACGCTACACCCTACACGCTAAACGTTACAGCTTATACCCTACACTCTACATCGTACACCCTACACGCTACACTCTACACCCTACATGCTACACCCTACACCCTACACCCTACATGCTACACCCTACACTCTACAACCTACACCCTACACACTACACGCTACACCCTACACCCTACACGCTACACTCTACACGCTACACGCTACACTCTACACCCTACACGCAACACCCTACACCCTACAAACTACACGCTGCACCCTACACCCTACACCCGACACGCTACACCCTACACGCTACACTCTACACTCTACACCCTACACGCTACACTCTACACCCTACACTCTACACGCTACATGCTACACTCTACATTCTACACAATACACTCTACACGCTACACTCTACACCCTACACGCTACACTCTACACTCTACACCCTACTCTCTACACGCTACACTCTATACCCTACACTCTACACGCTACACCCTACACCCTACACTCTACATGCTACACCCTACACCCTACACCCTACACTCTACATGCTACACGCTACACGATGCATGCTACACGCTACACCCTACACGCTACACGCTACACTCTACACACTACACGCTACACCCTACAGCCTACACCCTACACGCTACACGCTACACTCTACACCCTACACGCTACACCCTACACCCTACACCCTACACGCTACACGCTACACGCTACACTCTACACCCTACACGCTACACCCTACACTCTACACCCTACACGCTACACCCTTCCCTCTACACGCTACACGCTACACGCTACACTCTACACGCTACACGCTACACTCTACACTCTACACCCTACACCCTACACGCTACACGCTATACTCTACACCCTACACGCTACACTCTACACGCTTCACGCTACACGCTACACTCTACACGCTACACGCTACACTCTACACCCTACACGCAACACGCTACACTCTACACCCTACACGCTACACTCTGCATTCTACACGCTACACCCTACACCCTGCACGCTACACTCTGCACGCTACACGCTACACTCTACACTCTACACCCTACACCCTACACGCTACACGCTATACTCTACACCCTACACGCTACACTCTACACGCTACACGCTACACGCTACACTCTACACGCTACACGTTACACTCTACACCCTACACGCAACACGCTACACTCTACACCCTACACGCTACACTCTGCATTCTACACGCTACACCCTACACCATACACGCTACACCCTACACTCTACACCCTACACTCTACACGCTACACTCTACACCCTACACTCTACACTCTACACCCTACACCCTACACGCTACACGCTACACTCTACACCCTGCACCCTACACGCTACACGCTACACCCTACACCCTACACGCTACAATCTACACCCTACACCCTACACGCTACACGCTACACCCTACACTCTACACCCTACACCCTACACGCTACAATCTACACCCTACACCCTACACTCTACACGCTACACCCTACACGCTACACCCTACACGCAACACGCTACACTCTACACCCTACACGCTACACTCTGCACGCTACACGCTACACATGTAGAGTGTAGCATGTAGCATGTAGAGTGTAGGGTGTAGGGTGTAGCGTGTAGAGTGTAGGGTATAGAGTGTAGCGTGTAGAGAGTAGGGTGTAGAGTGTAGAGTGTAGCGTGTAGGGTGTAGAGTGTAGCGTGTAGAGTGTATTGTGTAGAATGTAGAGTGTAGCATGTAGCGTGTAGAGTGTAGGGTGTAGAGTGTAGCGTGTAGGGTGTAGAGTGTAGCGTGTAGAGTGTAGCGTGTAGGGTGTAGCGTGTCGGGTGTAGGGTGTAGGGTGTAGCGTGTAGTTTGTAGGGTGTAGGGTGTAGGGTGTTGCGTGTAGGGTGTAGAGTGTAGCGTGTAGCGTGTAGAGTGTAGCGTGTAGGGTGTAGGGTGTAGCGTGTAGTGTGTAGGGTGTAGGTTGTAGAGTGTAGGGTGTAGCATGTAGGGTGTAGGGTGTAGGGTGTAGCATGTAGGGTGTAGAGTGTAGCGTGTAGGGTGTACGGTGTAGAGTGTAGGGTATAGCGTGTAGCGTGTAGGGTGTAGGGTGTAGAGTGTAGAGTGTACCGTGTAGAGTGTAGCGTGTAGGGTGTAGAGTGTAGCGTGTAGGGTGTAGAGTATAGCATGTAGAGAGTAGGGTGTAGGGTGTAGAGTGTAACGTGTAGGGTGTAGGGTGTAGCGTGTAGCGTGTAGGGTGTAGGGTGTAGAGTGTAGGGTGAAGGGTGTAGCCTGTAGCGTGTAGCGTGTAGGGTGTAGGTTGTAGATTGTAGCGTGTAGGGTGTAGCATGTAGCGTGTAGGGTGTAGGGTGTAGAGTGTAGAGTGTAGCGTGTAGGGTGAAGCATGTAGGGTGTAGGGTGTCGGGTATAGCGTGTAGGGTGTAGGGTGTAGAGTGTAGGGTGTAGCGTGTATGGTGTAGAGTGTAGCATGTAGCGTGCAGAGTATAGCGTGTAGGGTGTAGCGTGTAGCGTGCAGAGTGTAGCGTGTAGGGTGTAGAGTGTAGCGTGTTGCGTGTAGGGTGTAGAGTGTAGCGTGTAGCGTGTAGAGTGTAGCGTGTAGCGTGTAGAGTGTAGCGTGTAGGGTGTAGAGTGTAGCGTGTTGCGTGTAGGGTGTAGAGTGTAGCGTGTAGCGTGTAGAGTGTAGCGTGTAGCGTGTAGCGTGTAGAGTGTAGCGTGTAGGGTGTAGAGTATAGCGTGTAGCGTGTAGGGTGTAGGGTGTAGAGTGTAGAGTGTACCGTGTAGCGTGTAAAGTGTAGCGTGTAGCGTGTAGCGTGTAGAGTGTAGGGTGTAGCGTGTAGGGTGTAGGGTGTAGCGTGTAGGGTGTAGAGTGTAGCGTGTAGCGTGTAGCGTGTAGGGTGTAGGGTGTAGGGTGTAGCGTGTAGGGTGTAGATTGTAGCGTGTAGCGTGTAGGGTGTAGGGTGTAGAGTGCAGAGTGTAGGGTGTAGAGTGTAGCGTGTAGAGTGTAGGTTGTAGAGTGTAGGGTGTAGAGTGTAACGTGTAGTGTGTAGGGTGTAGCGTGTAGCGTGTAGGGTGCAGGGTGTAGAGTGTAACGTGTAGGGTGTAGCGTGTAGGGTGTAGCGTGTAGCGTGTAGTGTGTAGCGTGTAGGGTGTAGGGTGTAGAGTGTAGCGTGTAGGGTGTAGCATGTAGCGTGTAGGGTGTAGGGTGTATAGTGTAGAGTGTAGCGTGTAGTGTGAAGCATGCAGGGTGTAGGGTGTCGGGTATAGCGTGTAGGGTGTAGGGTGTAGAGTGTAGGGTGTAGCGTGTATGGTGTAGAGTGTAGCGTGTAGAGTGTAGCGTGTAGGGTGTAGCGTGTAGCGTGCAGAGTGTAGCGTGTAGGGTGTAGAGTGTAGCGTGTTGCGTGTAGGGTGTAGCGTGTAGGGTGTAGAGTATTGTGTGTAGCGTGTAGGGTGTAGGGTGTAGAGTGTAGGGTGTAGCGTGTAGCGTGTAGGGTGTAGGGTGTAGATTGTAGCGTGTAGGGTGTAGGGTGGAGCGTGTAGCGTGTAGGGTGCAGGGTGTAGAGTGTAGCGTGTAGCGTGTAGGGTGTAGGGTGTAGAGTGTAGAGTGTAGGGTGTAGAGTGTAGCGTGTAGAGTGTAGGGTGTAGAGTGTAGGGTGTAGCGTGTATGGTGTAGGGTGTAGCGTGTAGAATGCAGAGTGTAGCGTGTAGGGTGTAGAGTGTAGCGTGTTGCGTGTAGGGTGTAGAGTGTAACGTGTAGCGTGTAGAGTGTAGCGTGTAGCGTGTAGCGTGTAGAGTGTAGCGTGTAGGGTGTAGAGTATAGCGTGTAGCGTGTAGGGTGTAGGGTGTAGAGTGTAGAGTGTAGCGTGTAGCGTGCAGAGTGTAGCGTGCAGGGTGTAGGTGTAGCGTGTAGAATGCAGAGTGTAGCGTGTAGGGTGTAGAGTGTAGCGTGTTGCGTGTAGGGTGTAGAGTGTAGCGTGTAGCGTGTAGAGTGTAGCGTGTAGCGTGTAGAGTGTAGGGTGTAGCGTGTAGGGTGTAGAGTGTAGAGTGTAGCGTGTAGCGTGTAGAGTGTAGCGTGTAGCGTGTAGCGTGTAGAGTGTAGGGTGTAGCGTGTAGGGTGTAGAGTGTAGCGTGTTGCGTGTAGGGTGTAGAGTGTAACGTGTAGCGTGTAGCGTGTAGTGTGTAGCGTGTAGAGTGTAAAGTGTAGCGTGTAGTGTGTAGTGTGTAGCGTGTAGCGCGTAGCGTGTAGAGTGTAGGGTATAGAGTGTAGCGTGTAGAGTAGGGAGTAGAGTGTAGAGTGTAACGTGTAGGGTGTAGAGTGTAGCGAGTAGCGTGTAGTGTGTAGGGTGTAGGGTGTAGAGTGTAGGGTGTAGCGTGTAGGGTGTAGAGTGTAGCGTGTAGGGTGTAGAGTGTAGCATGTAGGGTGTACGGGGTAGAGTGTAGGGTATAAGCTGTAGCGTTTAGCGTGTAGAGTGTAGCGTGTAGGGTGTCAATTTTTCCTCTGATGAAGACGCTTGAGTAGCGTCGATACGCGTGGGGTTCAGGGCTTCCTTTGTTTTTTTCCCGAGGGACAGGACTTGGGTAACTTATCTTTACAACTGCTATGGAATTACACCTATTTACTTCATGCATGGCCTGGCATTTTTCCAAGCCTTAGGACAATGGATCCTGATTCTTTGTAGTTCCACAAGGCGTCTGTATGCATACATTTATCCAAATAACTAGGATTTTGTAGTACTGCAGCATATCTATTTCCCTGATTACCTTTCTATAGGGGTCTGCTTTCATTTGCTTACCAACTGTGCGCACGCATGCTGTGTTGAACAAAATAGGATCCATGATGTATTTCTTCCAGATACTAGGCTGGAGTATATGTTTCCTGTCATAGTACTCAGGGGGTCACAGTTGGCAGTAAACAATAGGCTTCTTATATGTAGATTTGACTAAGATTGGTGTACCCGCATACCTAGCAATTTTTTCTCTCTGGTTATTTCTCCTGTCTCACATATGCTGTAAAGTATTAGCTTCCTTCATTCCCTCGGGTAAAATTACTTATGGCCTATTCAGCCATACTAGTGTTTTAAATGTTTTTAAATGTATGTTTTGCCTGGTTCTGTTTGTGGATTACTATTTTTGTACAATAAAATTGACTATTTAACGTGGATCCCATTGGTTTGCATATCCTTTTCTTTTTGTGTTTAGTGTGTAGCGTGTAGCTTAACCCTACACGCTACACGCTTTACCCTACACTCTACACCGTACACTCTACACGCTACACGCTACACTCTACACCCTACACCCTACACGCTACATGCTACACTCTACACCCTACACCCTACACGCTACACCCTACACTCTACACCGTACACTCTACACGCTACACGCTACACCCTACACCCTACACGCTACACTCTACACCCTACACGCTACACTCTACACTCTACACGCTACACGCTACACTCTACACCCTACACTCTACACGCTACACGCTACACGCTACACCCTACACTCTACACGCTACACGCTACACTCTACACGCTACACGCTACATGCTACACTCTACACTCTACACACTACACCCTACACGCTACACTCTACACGCTACACGCTACACTCTACACTCTACACGCTACACGCTACACTCTACACCCTACACGCAACACGCTACACTCTATACCCTACACGCTACACTCTGCACGCTACACGCTACACCCTACACGCTATACTCTGCACGCTACACGCTACACTCTACACCATACACGCTACACCCTACACTCTACACCCTACACCCTACACGCTATACCCGACACCCTACACCCTACATGCTTCACCCTACACGCTACACTCTACACTCTACACCCTACACCCTACACGCTACATGCTACACCCTACACGCTACACTCTACACCCTACACGCTACACGTTACACTCTACACCCTACACCCTACACGCTACACGCTACACCCTACACGCGACACGTTACACTCTACACCCTACACGCTACACTCTACACCCTGCACCCTACACGCTACAATCTACACCCTACACCCTACACGCTACACGCTACACGCTACACTCTACACCCTACACGCTACACCCTACACTCTACACCATACACTCTACACGCTACACGCTACACTCTACACCCTACACCCTACACGCTACGCGCTACACTCTACACCCTACACGCTACACTCTACACTCTACATGCTACACGCTACACGCTACACTACACTCTACACGCTACACGCTACACCCTACACCCTACACGCTACACGCTACACTCTACAACCTACACGCTACACGCTACACTCTACACGCAACACGCTACACTCTACACCCTACACTCTACACGCTACACGCTACACTCTACACCCTACACTCTACACGCTACACGCTACACTGTACACCCTACATGCAACACACTACACTCTACACCCTACACGCTACACTCTACACGCTACACGCTACATGCTACACTCTACACTCTACACCATACACCCTACACGCTACACACTATACTCTACACCCTACACTCTACACGCTACACGCTACACGCTACACTCTACACGCTACACTCTACACCCTACACGCAACACGCTACACTCTACACCCTACACCCTACACGCTACACACTACACGCTACACGCTACACCCTACACGCTACACGTTACACTCTACACCCTACACCCTACACACTACACCCTACACGCTACACGTTACACTCTACACCCTACACGCTACACTCTACACCCTGCTCCCTACACGCTACACGCTACACCCTACACGCTACACGTTACACTCTACACCCTACACTCTACACCCTACACTCTACACGCTACACTCTACACCCTACACTCTGCACTCTACACCCTACACCCAACACGCTACACTCTACACCCTACACGCTACACTCTACACCCTGCTCCCTACACGCTACACGCTACACCCTACACACTACACGTTACACTCTACACCCTACACTCTACACCCTTACACTCTACACGCTACACTCTACACCCTACACTCTGCACTCTACACCCTACACCCTACACGCTACACTCTACACCCTACACCCTACACGCTACACACTACACGCTACACGCTACACCCTACACGCTACATGCTACACCCTACACGCTACACGTTACACTCTACACCCTGCACCCTACACGCTACACCCTACACGCTACACGCTACACGCTACACCCTACACACTACACGTTACACTCTACACCCTACACTCTACACCCTACACTCTACACGCTACACTCTACACCCTACACTCTGCACTCTACACCATACACCCTACACACTACACGCTACACTCTACACCCTACACGCTACACGCTACACCCTACACCCTACACGCTACAATCTACACGCTACACCCTATATGCTAGACGCTACACTCTACACGCTACACGATACACGCTACACCCTACACGCTACACCCTACACTCTACACCCTACACCCTACACGCTACACGCTACACCCTACACGCTACACCCTACACTCTACACCCTACACCCTACACGCTACACGCTACACCCTACACGCTACACGTTACACTCTACACCCTACACTCTACACCCTACACCCTACTCTCTACACGCTATATTCTACACCCTACACGCTACACTCTACACCCTACACGCTACACGCTACACTCTACACCCTAGACGCTACACTCTATACCCTACACTCTACACGCTACACCCTACACCCTACACTCTACATGCTACACCCTACACCCTACACTCTACATGCTACACGCTACACGCTACATGCTACACGCTACACCCTACACGCTACATGCTACACCCTACACCCTACACCCTACACGCTACACGCTACACTCTACACCCTACACGCTACACCCTACACCCTACACGCTACACTCTACACCCTACACGCTACACCCTACACTCTACACCCTACACGCTACACCCTACACTCTACACCCTACACGCTATACGCTACACTCTACACCCTGCACGCTACACGCTACACCCTACACGCTACACTCTACACCCTACACGCTACACCCTACACTCTACACCCTACACGCTACACGCTACACTCTACACCCTACACGCTACACCCTACACTCCACACCCTACACCCTACATGCTACACGCTACACCCTACACGCTACACATTACACTCTAAACCCTACACTCTACATCCTACACCCTACACTCTACACCCTACACGCTACACTCTACACTCTACACCCTACACCCTACATGCTACACGCTACACGCTACACCCTACAAGCTAAACGCTACAAACTACACGCTACATATTACACTCTACACCCTAGCGTGTAGCGTGTAGGGTGTAGAGTGTAGCGTGTAGCATGTAGCGTGTAGGGTGTATGGTGTAGAGTGTAGCATGTAGCGTGTAGGGTGTAGAGTGTAGCGTGTAGGGTGTAGAGTGTAGCATGTAGCGTGTAGGGTGTAGGGTGTAGAGTGTAGAGTGTAGCATGTAGCGTGTAGATTGTAGGGTGTACCGTGTAGGGTGTAGAGTGTAGCATGTAGGGTGTAGAGTGAAGGGTGTAGCGTGTAGAGTGTAGCGTGTAGCGTGTACGGTGTAGGGTGTAGAGTGTAGGGTGTAGCGTGTAGCGTGTAGCTTGTAGGGTGTAGAGTGTAGCGTGTAGCGTGTAGGCTGTAGCGTGTAGGGTGTAGCATGTATCGTGTAGGGTGTAGAGTGTAGCATGTAGCGTGTAGAGTGTAGGGTGTAGCGTGTAGCGTGTGTAGGGTGTAGGGTGTAGAGTGTAGCGTGTAGCGTGTAGGGTGTAGAGTGTAGGGTGTAGGGTGTAGAGTGTAGCGTGTAGGGTGTAGCGTGTAGGATTTAGGGTGTAGGGTGTAGAGTGTAGCGTGTTGCGTGTAGGGTGTAGAGTGTAGCGTGTAGGGTGTAGTGTGTAGAGTGTAGCGTGTAGCGTGTAGGGTGGAGAGTGTAGAGTGTAGGGTGTAGCGTGTAGGGTGTAGAGTGTAGCGTGTAGGGTGTAGAGTGTAGCGTGTAGCGTGCAGGGTGTAGAGTGTAGCGTATAGCGTGTAGGGTGTAGGATGTAGAGTGTAGCGTGTAGGGTGTAGAGTGTAGCGTGTAGAGTGTAGGGTGTAGCGTGTAGCGTGTAGCTTGTAGGGTGTAGAGTGTAGCGTGTAGCGTGTAGGCTGTAGCGTGTAGGGTGTAGCATGTATCGTGTAGGGTGTAGAGTGTAGCATGTAGCGTGTAGAGTGTAGGGTGTAGCGTGTAGCGTGTGTAGGGTGTAGGGTGTAGAGTGTAGCGTGTAGCGTGTAGGGTGTAGAGTGTAGGGTGTAGGGTGTAGAGTGTAGCGTGTAGGGTGTAGCGTGTAGGATTTAGGGTGTAGGGTGTAGAGTGTAGCGTGTTGCGTGTAGGGTGTAGAGTGTAGCGTGTAGGGTGTAGTGTGTAGAGTGTAGCGTGTAGCGTGTAGGGTGGAGAGTGTAGAGTGTAGGGTGTAGCGTGTAGGGTGTAGAGTGTAGCGTGTAGGGTGTAGAGTGTAGCGTGTAGCGTGCAGGGTGTAGAGTGTAGCGTATAGCGTGTAGGGTGTAGGATGTAGAGTGTAGCGTGTAGGGTGTAGAGTGTAGCGTGTAGAGTGTAGCATGTAGCGTGTAGGGTGTAGAGTGTAGAGTGTAGCGTGTAGGGTGAAGCATGTAGGGTGTAGGGTGTCGGGTATAGCGTGTAGGGTGTAGGGTGTAGAGTGTAGGGTGTAGCGTGTATGGTGTAGAGTGTAACGTGTAGCGTGTAGAGTGTAGCGTGTAGGGTGTAGGGTGTAGCGTGTAGCGTGCAGAGTGTAGCGTGTAGGGTGTAGAGTGTAGCGTGTTGCGTGTAGGGTGTAGAGTGTAGCGTGTAGCGTGTAGTGTAGAGTGTAGCGTGTAGCGTGTAGAGTGTAGCGGGTAGGGTGTAGAGTGTAGCGAGTAGCGTGTAGGGTGTAGGGTGTAGAGTGTAGGGTGTAGCGTGTAGGGTGTAGAGTGTAGCGTGTAGGGTGTAGGGTGTAGGGTGTAGGGTGTAGCGTGTAGCATGTAGCATGTAGCGTGTAGCGTGTAGCATGTAGAGTGTAGCGTGTAGGGTGTAGAGTGTAGCGTGTAGGGTGAAGCGTGTAGCGTGTAGCGTGCAGGGTGTAGAGTGTAGCGTATAGCGTGTAGGGTGTAGAGTGTAGGGTGTAGCATGTAGCGTGTAGAGTGCAGCGTGTAGGGTGTAGGGTGTACAGTGTAGGGTGTAGCGTGTAGCATGTAGGGTGTAGGTTGTAGCGTGTAGCGTGTACCGTGTAGCGTATAGAGTGCAGCGTGTAGGGTGTAGAGTGTAGCGTGTAGTGTGTAGCGTGTAGGGTGTAGGGTGTAGCGTGTAGGGTGTAGAGTGTAGCGTGTAGGGTGTAGAGTGTAACATGTAGCGTGTAGGGTGTAGGGCGTAGCGTGTAGCGTGTACCGTGTAGCGTGTAGAGTGTAGTGTGTAGGGTGTAGAGTGTAGCGTGTAGGGTGTAGAGTGTAGCGTGTAGCGTGTAGCGTGTAGCGTGTAGAGTGTAGCGTGTAGGGTGTAGCGTGTAGAGTGTAGTGTGTGGCGTGCAGGGCGTAGGGTGTAGCGTGTAGGGTGTAGGGTGTAGAGTGTAGGGTGTAGCATGTAGGGTGTAGGGTGTAGGGTGTAGCGTGTAGGGTGTAGAGTGTAGCGTGTAGGGTGTACGGTGTAGAGTGTAGGGTATAAGCTGTAGCGTTTAGCGTGTAGAGTGTAGCGTGTAGCGTGTAGCGTGTAGCGTGTAGGGTGTAGAGTGTAGGGTGTAGGGTGTAGGGTGTAGCGTGTAGGGTGTAGCATGTAGCGTGTAGCGTGTAGCATGTAGAGTAGGGTGTAGGGTGTAGGGTGTAGAGTGTAGTGTAGGGTTGAGCGAAACGGGTCGATCATTTTCAAAAGTCGCCGACTTTTGGCTAAGTCGGCGTCTCATGAAACCCGATCCGACCCCTGTGCTTGTCGGCCATGCGGTACGCGACTTTCGCGCCAAAGTCGCGTTTCAATGACGCGAAAAGCGCCATTTCTCAGCCAATGAAGGTGAACGCAGAGTGTGGGCAGCGTGATGACATAGATCCTGGTCCCCACCATCTTAGAGAAGGGCATTGCAGTGATTGGCTTGCTGTCTGCGGCGTCACAGGGGCTATAAAGGGGCGTTCCCGCCGACCGCCATCTTACTGCTGCTGATCTGAGCTTAGGGACAGGTTGCTGCCGCTTCATCAGAAGCAGGGAGAGCGTTAGGCAGGGTCCACTAACCACCAAACCGCTTGTGCTGCAGCGATTTCCACTGTCCAACACCACCTTCGGTGTGCAGGAACAGTGGAAGCTATTTTTTTTTTTTTTTCCCCTCAGCGCTGTAGCTCATTGGGCTGCCCTAGAAGGCTCCGTGATAGCTGTATTGCTGTGTGTACGCCACTGTGGAAACCAACTGCTTTTTTCAAAGCACATATCCTCTTGTTCCTTCCTTTCTGCACAGCTATCTTTTTTGTTTGTCCACACTTTTTATTTAATTTGTGCATCAGTCCACTCCTATTGCTGCCTGCCATACCTGGCTTACATTACTGCAGGGAGATAGTAATTGTAGGACAGTTTTTTTTTTTTTTTGTTTTTTTTTTGTGGGAGATTAAGATTGGCATTTCTGCTACAGTGCCATCCCTGTGTGTGCCATCTCTCACTGAGTGGGCCATAGAAAGCCTATTTATTTTTTCCGTGATTTGTGTTCTAAAATCTACCTCAACACAGAAACACTACATCAATCAGTGGGAGAAAAATATTGGCCTCAGTCAGGGCTTGTGTGCCACTGCTGTGTGTGCGCTATCTCTCATTCAGTGGGCTATAGCAAGCCTATATTTTTTTTTTTTTTTTTTTTTTAATATTATTTGGTTTCAAAAGTCTCCCTGAAAAAAAAAAAAAACCTAAAAAAACAGTGGGAGAGTAATATTGCCCTTTCAGCTTGTGTGCCAGTCTTGACTCCTGGGTGTGCCACCTCTCTCCCTCTCATTCAGTGGGCCATAGAAAGCCTATTTATTTTTTTTTTTAAATATTATTGGGTTTCTAAAGTCTCCCTGAAAAAAACAAAAAATACATAAAAAAACAGTGGGAGAGTAATATTGCCCTTTCAGCTTGTGTGCCAGTCTTGACTCCTGGGTGTGCCACCTCTCTCCCTCTCATTCAGTGGGCCATAGAAAGCCTATTTATTTTTTTTTTTAAATATTATTGGGTTTCTAAAGTCTCCCTGAAAAAAACAAAAAATACATAAAAAAACAGTGGGAGAGTAATATTGCCCTTTCAGCTTGTGTGCCAGTCTTGACTCCTGGGTGTGCCACCTCTCTCCCTTTCATTCAGTGGGCCATAGAAAGCCTATTTTTTTTTTTTTTTTAATATTATTTGGTTTCTAATTCTCCCTGAAAAAAAAAAAAAAACCTAAAAAAACAGTGGGAGAGTAATATTGCCCTTTCAGCTTGTGTGCCAGTCTTGACTCCTGGGTGTGCCACCTCTCTCCCTCTCATTCAGTGGGCCATAGAAAGCCTATTTATTTTTTTTTTTAAATATTATTGGGTTTCTAAAGTCTCCCTGAAAAAAACAAAAAATACATAAAAAAACAGTGGGAGAGTAATATTGCCCTTTCAGCTTGTGTGCCAGTCTTGACTCCTGGGTGTGCCACCTCTCTCCCTTTCATTCAGTGGGCCATAGAAAGCCTATTTATTTTTTTTTTTAAATATTATTGGGTTTCTAAAGTCTCCCTGAAAAAACAAAAAAAACCTAAAAAAACAGTGGGAGAGTAATATTGCCCTTTCAGCTTGTGTGCCAGTCTTGACTCCTGGGTGTGCCACCTCTCTCCCTCTCATTCAGTGGGCCATAGAAAGCCTATTTATTTTTTTTTTTAAATATTATTGGGTTTCTAAAGTCTCCCTGAAAAAAACAAAAAATACATAAAAAAACAGTGGGAGAGTAATATTGCCCTTTCAGCTTGTGTGCCAGTCTTGACTCCTGGGTGTGCCACCTCTCTCCCTTTCATTCAGTGGGCCATAGAAAGCCTATTTTTTTTTTTTTTTTAATATTATTTGGTTTCTAATTCTCCCTGAAAAAAAAAAAAAAACCTAAAAAAACAGTGGGAGAGTAATATTGCCCTTTCAGCTTGTGTGCCAGTCTTGACTCCTGGGTGTGCCACCTCTCTCCCTCTCATTCAGTGGGCCATAGAAAGCCTATTTATTTTTTTTTTTAAATATTATTGGGTTTCTAAAGTCTCCCTGAAAAAACAAAAAATACATAAAAAAACAGTGGGAGAGTAATATTGCCCTTTCAGCTTGTGTGCCAGTCTTGACTCCTGGGTGTGCCACCTCTCTCCCTTTCATTCAGTGGGCCATAGAAAGCCTATTTATTTTTTTCCGTGATTTGTGTTCTAAATTCTACCTCAACACAAAAACACTACATCAATCAGTGGGAGAAAAATATTGGCCTCAGTCAGGGCTTGTGTGCCACTGCTGTGTGTGCTATCTCTCATTCAGTGGGCTATAGCAAGCCTATTTTTTTTTTTTTTTTTTTTTTTTTTAATATTATTTGGTTTCTAAAGTCTCCCTGAAAAAAAAAAAAAACCTAAAAAAACAGTGGGAGAGTAATATTGCCCTTTCAGCTTGTGTGCCAGTCTTGACTCCTGGGTGTGTCACCTCTCTCCCTCTCATTCAGTGGGCCATAGAAAGCCTAGTTATTTTTTTTTTTAAATATTATTGGGTTTCTAAAGTCTCCCTGAAAAAACAAAAAATACATAAAAAAACAGTGGGAGAGTAATATTGCCCTTTCAGCTTGTGTGCCAGTCTTGACTCCTGGGTGTGCCACCTCTCTCCCTCTCATTCAGTGGGCCATAGAAAGCCTTTTTTTTTTTTGGTTTTTTTAATATTATTTGGTTTCTAAAGTCTCCCTGAAAAAAACAAAAAAAACATAAAAAACAGTGGGAGAGTAATATTGCCCTTTCAGCTTGTGCGCCAGTCTTGACTCCTGGTTGTGCCACCTCTCTCTCTCTAATTGTGGGCCATAGAAAGCCTTTTTTTTTTTTTTTTTTAATATTATTTGGTTTCTAAAGTCTCCCTGAGAAAAAAAAATAAATAAATTAGGTGGGAGATTAATATTGACATTAGTGCTTGAGTGACAGTCCTGCGTGTGTGTCATCTCTGTGATTTTGTGCCACAGAAAACAGAGTGTGTAACATTGTGCCTGATTTTCCTTGTGGTCTCACCAACCTGTTAAGGGATATTGAAATCATACTGAAGTTATAGCTCACCGTGTAAGTTGTTTGATAGCAACAAATAAAGTTACTTTGGTTAAGATTTTAAAACAATGAGGAAGTCTGGTGCAAGAGGTCGTCGTGGGCGTTCATTGTCAGCTGGTAATGATGGTAGTGGTAGTGGAGCATCAGGTGGTCGTGGGGATAAAAATATTCCACCTAAGTCTGGAGCTGTGGAGCCAGTTTCGTCGTCAGGCTACACAAGGCCTCGAACGCTCTCTTTTCTGGGAGTAGGAAAACCGCTTTTAAAGGCGGAGCAGCAACAGCAAGTTTTGGCTTACATTGCAGACTCAGCCTCTAGCTCTTTTGCCTCCTCTTCCGAAACTGGTAAATGTAAAAGCAGCGCGTCGCTTGTGGATGTTCACGGTCAGGGACAAGTCGCTTCCTTGTCCTCCTCAGCAAAAACTACAACAAGAGAGAAGGATGCAGCAGGCGACACAACGGGTCACTCCATGGAGCTCTTTACACATACCGTCCCTGGCTTAGAAAGTGAAACATTTAACAGGCCATGCCCATTACAAGTATATTCTGACATGGAGTGCACTGATGCACAGCCACAGCCAGAGTACTATGCTGCTCCTTTGACTCAGACCACCACATTGCCCTCTCAGGGTACAGATCCACAATCAGACCCTGATGAGACTATGTTGCCCCGCCACGAACGCTATACCACCGACCGACACAGTGACACAGACGAAGTTGCACACGAGCTCGAAGAGGAGGTAATAGATGACCCAGTTATTGACCCCGATTGGCAGCCATTGGGGGAACAGGGTGCAGGCGGCAGTAGTTCAGAAGCGGAGGTGGAGGAGGGGCCGCAGCAGGCATCAACATCGCAACAGGTTCCATCTGCCGGGCCCGTATCTGGACCAAAACGCGTGTCAAAGCCAAAACCTGTTGGAGCACAGCGTTGCCATCCGGTTAAAGCTCAGTCTGCAATCCCTGAAAAGGGATCAGAGTCTAGGAAGAGTGCAGTCTGGCATTTTTTTAAACAACATCCAACTGATCAGCGCAAAGTCATCTGTCAAAAATGTTCAACTAGCTTAAGCAGAGGTCAGAATCTGAAAAGTCTAAATACTAGTTGCATGCATAGACACTTAACCACCATGCATTCTCAAGCCTGGACTAACTACCAAACGTCCCTCAAGGTTGTAGCACCCTCGGCCAATGAAGCTAGTCAGCAACGCAACATCCCTTCCGTCACTGTAAGGCCACCATTTTCCGCACCACCGGCAGTATCTGTGCAGGTTTCTTTGCCAGCCAAAAGCAGTCAGGGTCAGGGAATCACCAGTTTTGTAGGAGGAAATATTGCATGTAGGGCACCGGCGGAAACAATACCGTCTCCAACCGTCTCTCAGTCTGCCATGTCCACCGGCACACCCGAAAGTTCCACGATCTACAGCTCTCCAGTCCAGCTCACCCTACATGAGACTCTGGTTAGAAAAAGGAAGTACTTATCCTCGCATCCGCGTACACAGGGTTTTAACGCCCACATAGCTAGACTAATCTCGTTAGAGATGATGCCCTACCGGTTAGTTGAAAGCGAAGCTTTCAAAGCCCTGATGGAGTACGCTGAACCACGATACGAGCTACCCAGTCGACACTTTTTTTCCAGAAAAGCCATCCCAGCCCTGCACCAGCATGTTAAACAGCGCATCGTCCATGCACTCAGGCAATCTGTGAGTACAAAGGTGCACCTGACTACAGATGCATGGACCAGTAGGCATGGCCAGGGACGTTATGTGTCCATCACGGCACACTGGGTGAATGTGGTGGATGCAGGGTCCACAGGCGACATCAATTTAGGGACAGTTGTGCCTAGCCCACGGTCTAGGAAACAGTTGGCTGTAGGCGTTCGCACCCCCTCCTCCTCCTCCTCGTCCTCCTGCAGAAGCTACAGCTCTTCCACAGAACGCAGTCGGCCAACCACTCCATCGGCAGATGACACTGTTGCACACCAGTTGTCCCATTATGGGCCAGCTACTGCCAAGCGTCAGCAGGCTGTATTGGCTATGAAGTGTTTGGGCGACAACAGACACACCGCGGAAGTTCTGTCCGAGTTCTTGCAACAAGAAACGCAGTCGTGGCTGGGCACAGTAGATCTTGAGGCAGGCAAGGTAGTGAGTGATAACGGAAGGAATTTCATGGCTGCCATCTCCCTTTCCCAACTGAAACACATTCCTTGCCTGGCTCACACCTTAAACCTGGTGGTGCAGTGCTTATTGAAAACTTATCCTGGGTTCTCCGACCTGCTCCTCAAAGTGCGTGCACTTTGCTCACATATCCGACGTTCGCCTGTACACGCCAGCCGTATGCAGACCTATCAGCGGTCTTTGAACCTTCCCCAGCATCGCCTAATCATAGACGTTGCAACAAGGTGGAACTCAACACTGCACATGCTTCAGAGACTGTGCGAACAGAGGCGTGCTGTTATTTATTTGTGGGAGGATACACGGGCAGGCAGTAGGATGGCAGACATGGAGTTGTCAGGTGTGCAGTGGTCGAAGATACAAGACATGTGTCAAGTCCTTCAGTGTTTTGAGGAATGCACACGGCTGGTTAGTGCAGACAACGCCGTAATAAGCATGAGCATCCCCCTAATGCGTCTGCTGATGCAAAGTTTGACGCACATAAAGGAGCAGGCGTCTGCACCAGAGGAAGAGGGAAGCCTTGATGACAGTCAGCCATTGTCTGGTCAGGGCAGTGTACAGGACGAGGTAGCGGGCGAAGAGGAGGTGGAGGACGAGGAGGATGATGGGGATGAGTATATTTTTAATGCGGAAACTTTCACGGGGGCACAGGAAATTGGTTGCGTGTCACGGCCGGGTTCTGGTTTTTTGAGGGACACAAGTGACGTAGATTTGCCTGCAACTGCCCCTCAACCAATCACAACCGGAGATTTGACAAGTGGAACTTTGGCCCACATGGCGGATTATGCCTTACGTATCCTACAAAGGGACACACGCATTACGAAAATGATGAACGATGACGATTACTGGTTGGCCTGCCTCCTTGATCCACGCTATAAAGGCAAATTGCAAAATATTATGCCACATGAGAACTTGGAACTAATATTAGCAACCAAACAATCAACTCTTGTTGACCGTTTGCTTCAGGCATTCCCAGCACACAGCGCACGTGATCGTTCTCACACGAGCTCCAGGGGGCAGCAGACTAGGAGTGTTAGGGGTGCACACATCAGAAGTGGCGTTGGACAGAGGGGTTTTCTGACCAGGTTGTGGAGTGATTTTGCTATGACCGCAGACAGGACAGGTACTGCTGCATCAATTGAAAGTGACAGGAGACAACATTTGTCCAGTATGGTTACTAACTATTTTTCATCCCTTATCGATGTTCTCCCTCAACCGTCATTCCCATTTGATTACTGGGCCTCCAAATTAGACACCTGGCCAGAATTGGCAGAATATGCATTGCAGGAGCTTGCTTGCCCGGCAGCAAGTGTCCTATCAGAAAGAGTATTCAGTGCTGCAGGGTCAATATTAACCGAAAAAAGGACTCGTCTGGCTACCCAAAATGTTGACGATCTAACATTCATTAAAATGAACCACAACTGGATTTCAAAATCTTTTGCCCCACCTTGCCCGGCCGACACCTAGCTTTCCTATGAAAAGCTCTTGCCTGTGAATTACTTTTCTAATGTCTAATTTGCTGCTGCAGATTGTACAGCATACGACATGTTTACACCTCCCTAAATGGCCAAACTCCCCACACGGGGCCGTGGTATCGCGACTTGGCGCAAGCACCCGTGAGACTGCTGTTTGTCTGAAGAGGTGGGTGTGCTCGCTTTTGGTTGACGGCATTGCTACTGGGTCCCTCATAGTACAATGTAGTGTCTCTGGCGGTGGTGGTGCGCACCCAACGTCAGACACACCGTTGTAACATGAGTGGCCCTGGGGCGGTCCCGCCGGCCTCAAGAGAGTTCCCCCCTACCCCAGCTCAAACTGGGCTCTACTACGTGCAAAATTATGTCGCACAGCTCCACCAATCTTTAGTCTATTCGCTGACATCATTCAATGTCTGGCACTGACAATACAAATTTGTAGACATCTATGATGCAACTTAAAGTAGTCTGTGTCTGTGTCCTATATTGGCACCATTAAATAGTTACTGCCAAATTACTATGTCAGAAACACAGCAGATGAGCCCACCCCTGTACCTAAGTATGCCATCTTTTTTTTTGTTTTGGTTGTTTTGCGAGACATTAACATCTATTTATATTTTGGGAGTACTGGGACAGACACTCCTTGCACTACTCCTCCACTCAGCACCAAGCTGCCTGCCCGTGTATCCATGTAACCGCTGTAAAACTGCCATGAGCCTATTGTTTGTTATTTTAGGCCTTTGATAGCCTGTCTGCGGTCCCTACTCCTCCACTGACCACCAAGCTGCCTGCCCGTGTATCCATGTAACCGCTGTAAAACTGCCATGAGCCTATTGTTTGTTATTTTAGGCCTTTGAAGCCTTTCTGCGCTCCCTCCTTCCACTAGTCCTCCACTGACCAGACCACTGCTGCCCGTGTACCCCTGGAACCAATTTTAAAGTGCCTACAGCCAGCCCATTTTATTGTGTTAGGCCTTCGAAGCCTGTCTGCGGTCCCTCCTTCCACTAGGCCTCCACTGACCAGACCACTGCTGCCCGTGTACCCCTGGAACCAATTTTAAAGTGCCTACAGCCAGCCCATTTTATTGTGTTAGGCCTTCGAAGCCTGTCTGCGGTCCATACTTTAAATACTCCTCCACTCACCACCAAGCTGCCTGCCCGTGTATCCATGTAACCGCTGTGAAACTGCCATGAGCCTATTGTTTTTTTATGTTAGGCCTTTGATAGCCTGTCTGCGGTCCCTACTTTAAATACTCCTCCACTCACCACCACCAAGCTGCCTGCCCGTGTATCCATGTAACCGCTGTAAAACTGCCATGAGCCTATTGTTTGTTATGTTAGGCCTTTGAAGCCTTTCTGCGCTCCCTCCTTCCACTAGTCCTCCACTGACCAGACCACTGCTGCCCGTGTACCCCTGGAACCAATTTTAAAGTGCCTACAGCCAGCCCATTTTATTGTGTTAGGCCTTCGAAGCCTGTCTGCGGTCCATACTTCCACTAGTCCTCCACTGACCAGACCACTGCTGCCCGTGTACCCCTGGAACCAATTTTAAAGTGCCTACAGCCAGCCCATTTTATTGTGTTAGGCCTTCGAAGCCTGTCTGCGGTCCATACTTCCACTAGGCCTCCACTGACCAGACCACTGCTGCCCGTGTACCCCTGGAACCAATTTTAAAGTGCCTACAGCCAGCCCATTTTATTGTGTTAGGCCTTCGAAGCCTGTCTGCGGTCCATACTTCCACTAGTCCTCCACTGACCAGACCACTGCTGCCCGTGTACCCCTGGAACCAATTTTAAAGTGCCTACAGCCAGCCCATTTTATTGTGTTAGGCCTTCGAAGCCTGTCTGCGGTCCATACTTCCACTAGGCCTCCACTGACCAGACCACTGCTGCCCGTGTACCCCTGGAACCAATTTTAAAGTGCCTACAGCCAGCCCATTTTATTGTGTTAGGCCTTCGAAGCCTGTCTGCGGTCCATACTTCCACTAGGCCTCCACTGACCAGACCACTGCTGCCCGTGTACCCCTGGAACCAATTTTAAAGTGCCTACAGCCAGCCCATTTTATTGTGTTAGGCCTTCGAAGCCTGTCTGCGGTCCATACTTTAAATACTCCTCCACTCACCACCAAGCTGCCTGCCCGTGTATCCATGTAACCGCTGTAAAACTGCCATGAGCCTATTGTTTGTTATGTTAGGCCTTTGATAGCCTGTCTGCGGTCCTTACTTTAAATACTCCTCCACTCACCACCTAGCTGCCTGTGTATCCATGTAACCGATGTAAAACTGCCATGACTGCCTACTGTTTGTTATTTTAGGCCTTTGATAGCCTGTCTGCGGCCCCTACTTGCAATACTCCTCCACTGACCACAATGCTGCCTGGAGTGCCTGCCTGTGTATCCATGTAACCGATGTAAAACTGCCATGACTGCCTACTGTTTGTTATTTTAGGCCTTTGATAGCCTGTCTGCGGCCCCTACTTGCAATACTCCTCCACTGAGCACAATGCTGCCTGGAGTGCCTGCCTGTGTATCCATGTAACCGATGTAAAACTGCCATGACTGCCTACTGTTTGTTATTTTAGGCCTTTGATAGCCTGTCTGCAGCCCCTACTTGCAATACTCCTCCACTGACCACACCAATGCTGCCCGTGTACCCCTGGAACCTATTTAAAAGTTCATAGAGCCTAGTTATATATTTTATTTACTATTAATAAGGCCATGATGGACTACGCTGTACCACGCTACAAGCTAACCAGTCGACACTTCTTTTGCGAGAAAAGCCATCCCAACCCTCCACCAGCATGTAGAAGACCGCATTGTCCATGCACTCTGGCAATCTGTGAGTACAAAGGTGCACCTGACAACAGACGCATGGACCTGTAGGCATGGCCACGGAAGATTACGTGTCCATTACGGCGCAATGGGTTAATGTGGTGGATGCATGGTCCACAGGGGACAGCCTACTAAGTCTGTCTGCAGTCCCTAATTCAAATTGTCCTCCACTGTCTAAATCGGAACTTCCACCTTCTGGCTTTCGGCCTATAGTATCAGAAATTAAACTGCATTTGGCCTTCAACTTTGGTTAGGGCCTACTAACGGCTTCTGCCCCTCCCTGGTGTTGC
This sequence comes from Ranitomeya variabilis, assembly GCF_051348905.1. Classification (NCBI taxonomy): domain Eukaryota; kingdom Metazoa; phylum Chordata; class Amphibia; order Anura; family Dendrobatidae; genus Ranitomeya; species Ranitomeya variabilis. The sequence goes on along the minus strand of NW_027507975.1, from coordinate 24,001 downwards.
CCTCAACTAAATAAAGCTGAGCTTCAACCTTCCGGCTCTCATTATGTGGTTTTAAAAAAAAAAATGGTGGTTAGGGCCTACTAACGGCTTCTGCCCCTCCCTGGTGTTGTCCTCAACTAAATAAAGCTGAGCTTCAACCTTCCGGCTCTCATTATGTGGTTTTAAAAAAAAAATGGTGGTTAGGGCCTACTAACGGCTTCTGCCCCTCCCTGGTGTTGCCCTCAACTAAATAAAGCTGAGCTTCAACCTTCCGGCTCTCATTATGTGGTTTTAAAAAAAAAAATGGTGGTTAGGGCCTACTAACGGCTTCTGCCCCTCCCTGGTGTTGTCCTCAACTAAATAAAGCTGAGCTTCAACCTTCCGGCTCTCATTATGTGGTTTTAAAAAAAAAAATGGTGGTTAGGGCCTACTAACGGCTTCTGCCCCTCCCTGGTGTTGTCCTCAACTAAATAAAGCTGAGCTTCAACCTTCCGGCTCTCATTAAGTGGTTTTTAAAAAAAAAAAAATGGTGGTTAGGGCCTACTAACGGCTTCTGCCCCTCCCTGGTGTTGTCCTCAACTAAATAAAGCTGAGCTTCAACCTTCCGGCTCTCATTAAGTGGTTTTAAAAAAAAAAAAAATGGTGGTTAGGGCCTACTAACGGCTTCTGCCCCTCCCTGGTGTTGTCCTCAACTAAATAAAGCTGAGCTTCAACCTTCCGGCTCTCATTATGTGGTTTTAAAAAAAAAAAAAATGGTGGTTAGGGCCTACTAACGGCTTCTGCCCCTCCCTGGTGTTGTCCTCAACTAAATAAAGCTGAGCTTCAACCTTCCGGCTCTCATTATGTGGTTTTAAAAAAAAAAATGGTGGTTAGGGCCTACTAACGGCTTCTGCCCCTCCCTGGTGTTGTCCTCAACTAAATAAAGCTGAGCTTCAACCTTCCGGCTCTCATTATGTGGTTTTAAAAAAAAAATGGTGGTTAGGGCCTACTAACGGCTTCTGCCCCTCCCTGGTGTTGCCCTCAACTAAATAAAGCTGAGCTTCAACCTTCCGGCTCTCATTATGTGGTTTTAAAAAAAAAAATGGTGGTTAGGGCCTACTAACGGCTTCTGCCCCTCCCTGGTGTTGTCCTCAACTAAATAAAGCTGAGCTTCAACCTTCCGGCTCTCATTATGTGGTTTTAAAAAAAAAAATGGTGGTTAGGGCCTACTAACGGCTTCTGCCCCTCCCTGGTGTTGTCCTCAACTAAATAAAGCTGAGCTTCAACCTTCCGGCTCTCATTAAGTGGTTTTTAAAAAAAAAAAAATGGTGGTTAGGGCCTACTAACGGCTTCTGCCCCTCCCTGGTGTTGTCCTCAACTAAATAAAGCTGAGCTTCAACCTTCCGGCTCTCATTAAGTGGTTTTAAAAAAAAAAAAAATGGTGGTTAGGGCCTACTAACGGCTTCTGCCCCTCCCTGGTGTTGCCCTCAACTAAATAAAGCTGAGCTTCAACCTTCTGCTCCAAATTACCATTTTAAAAAATGCAATAGGCTTTTCCGGCCTACTAAAGGTGTCTGCCCCTCCCTGGTGTTGTCCTCAACTGAACAAAGCTGAGCTTCCACATTCTGGCTTTCGCCCTATACTATCAGATATTAAACTGCATTTGGCCTACTAGTGTGGTTAGGCCCTTGAAACAGTGTCTGCTGCTCTTGGGTTTGCTACTCCACTGAACAAAGCAATGCCGCCTGTTTAGTCCTGTTACCAATTTTGAACTGCATGTAGCCTACTTTATTCTTTGGCCCTATATCTGTTTCCTCCTCATCCTGCCCATTGCCCAGCCACTGCTAAATGAGTCTGCTGGTACATTGACCTAGACCACTACATTCCCCTTGTACTCTACACAGCCAGAATCTGTCCCTGCTGAAAGTAAGGTTCCCCTTCCCGCATGTTATACCACCTTACACAGGGACAAAGAGGAAGGTGCAGATGAAAGTGCAGGTTCCTTCATCAGGTGGGGGGGCATACTCGTTGGCGACGTCACTGGCACAGGGCCCCTCAGAGTACGCAAAAGTGTCGCTGCTGGTGGGAGGCGCCCCCGCCATGCAAACACACCGCCGTACTTTGAGGGGCCCTGTGCCAGTGGCAATGCGAACGAGTGGGCCCCCCCTGCTTGCTCAGGATCACAGCACTTGCAACTTTTAAATACTTACCTTTCCCTGCAACACCGCCGTGACGTAGTCCGCATTTCCTGGGCCCACGAAAAACTTGAGCCAGCCCTACTCCCCCCACAACTTTCCCCCAATTCCCTATGCCCAACTATTATTATACAGTTAATTAAGATTGGCAAGCTTCAGAAACAAGAATGGATGTTTTTGGCATTAAAATGGGCACTGTAGGTGTTTTCCTGGCCTCCACTCACTGCCGACTATGCTTCCCCATTGACTTGCATTGGGTTTCGTGTTTCGGTCGATCCCCGACTTTTAGCGATAATCGGCCGACTGCACTCGACTCGACTCTGGACAAAATCGGGTTTCCCAAAACCCTACTCGATCTTAAAAAAATGAAAGTCGCTCAACCCTAGTGTAGTGTGTAGAGTGTAGAGTGTAGCGTGTAGAGTGTAAAGTGTAGCGTGTAGGGTGTAGCGTGTAGTGTGTAGCGTGTAGCGCGTAGCGTGTAGAGTGTAGGGTATAGAGTGTAGCGTGTAGAGAGTAGGGAGCAGAGTGTAGAGTGTAGCGTGCAGGGTGTAGGGTGTACAGTGTAGGGTGTAGGGTGTAGCGTGTAGCGTGTAGAGTGTAGGGAGTAGGGTGTAGGGTGTAGCGTGTAGGGTGTAGAGTGTAGCGTGTAGCGTGTAGCGTGTAGGGTGTAGCGTGTAGCGTGTAGGGTGTAGCGTGTATCATGTACCGTGTAGCGTGTAGCATGTAGAGTAGGGTGTAGGGTGTAGAGTGTAGCATGTAGGGTGTAGGGTGTAGAGTGTAGGGTGTAGCATGTAGTGTGTAGGGTGTAGGGTGTAGCGTGCAGGGTGTAGAGTAGCGTGTAGGGTGTACGGTGTAGAGTGTAGGGTATAAGCTGTAGCGTTTAGCGTGTAGAGTGTAGCGTGTAGCGTGTAGCGTGTAGGGTGTAGAGTGTAGGGTGTAGAGTGTAGCGTGTAGCGTGTAGGGTGTAGGGTGAAGCGTGTAGGGTGTAGCATGTAGCGTGTAGCGTGTAGCATGTAGAGTAGGGTGTAGGGTGTAGGGTGTAGAGTGTAGTGTGTAGAGTGTGGAGTGTAGCGTGTAGAGTGTAAAGTGTAGCGTGTAGGGTGTAGCGTGTAGTGTGTAGCGTGTAGCGCGTAGCGTGTAGAGTGTAGGGTATAGAGTGTAGCGTGTAGAGAGTAGGGAGCAGAGTGTAGAGTGTAGCATGTAGGGTGTAGGGTGTACAGTGTAGGGTGTAGGGTGTAGCGTGTAGCGTGTAGAGTGTAGGGAGTAGGGTGTAGGGTGTAGCGTGTAGAGTGTGGAGTGTAGCGTGTAGCGTGTAGGGTGTAGCGTGTAGCGTGTAGGGTGTAGCGTGTATCATGTACCGTGTAGCGTGTAGCATGTAGAGTAGGGTGTAGGGTGTAGAGTGTAGCGTGTAGCGTGTAGTGTGTAGCGTGTAGAGTGTAAAGTGTAGCGTGTAGTGTGTAGTGTGTAGCGTGTAGCGCGTAGCGTGTAGAGTGTAGGGTATAGAGTGTAGCGTGTAGAGAGTAGGGAGTAGAGTGTAGAGTGTAGCGTGTAGGGTGTAGAGTGTAGCGAGTAGCGTGTAGTGTGTAGGGTGTAGGGTGTAGAGTGTAGGGTGTAGCGTGTAGGGTGTAGAGTGTAGCGTGTAGGGTGTAGCGTGTAGCGTGCAGGGTGTAGAGTGTAGCGTATAGCGTGTAGGGTGTAGGGTGTAGAGTGTAGGGTGTAGCGTGTAGAGTGTAGCGTGTAGCGTGTAGGGTGTAGGGTGTACAGTGTAGGGTGTAGGGTGTAGCGTGTAGAGTTTAGTGTGTGGCGTGCAGGGCATAGGGTGTAGCGTGTAGGGTGTAGAGTGTAGGGTGTAGCATGTAGGGTGTAGGGTGTAGGGTGTAGCGTGTAGGGTGTAGAGTGTAGCATGTAGGGTGTACGGTGTAGAGTGTAGGGTATAAGCTGTAGCGTTTAGCGTGTAGAGTGTAGCGTGTAGCGTGTAGGGTGTAGCGTGTAGGGTGTAGAGTGTAGGGTGCAGCGTGTAGGGTGTATCGTGTAGCGTGTAGCGTGTAGGGTGTAGGGTGTAGAGTGTAGGGTGTAGCGTGTAGGGTGTAGCGTGTAGCGTGTAGCGTGTAGCGTGTAGGGTGTAGGGTGTAGCGTGTAGGGTGTAGCGTGTATCGTGTAGCATGTAGAGTGTAGCGTCTAGCGTGTAGCGTATAGTGTGTAGCGTGTAGCGTGTAGATTGTAGCGTGTAGGGTGTAGGGTGTAGGGTGTAGCGTGTAGCGTGTAGGGTGTAGGGTGTAGGGTGTAGCGTGTAGCGTGTAGCGTGTAGAGTGTAGCATGTAGGGTGTAGCAAGTAGCGTGTACCGTGTAGGGTGTAGCGTGTAGCGTGTAGCGTGTAGAGTGTAGCATGTAGGGTGTAGCAAGTAGCGTGTATTGTGTAGGGTGTAGAGTGTAGCGTGTAGCGTGTAGGGTGTCAATTTTTCCTCTGATGAAGACGCTTGAGTAGCGTCGATACGCGTGGGGTTCAGGGCTTCCTTTGTTTTTTTCCCGAGGGACAGGACTTGGGTAACTTATCTTTACAACTGCTATGGAATTACACCTATTTACTTCATGCATGGCCTGGCATTTTTCCAAGCCTTAGGACAATGGATCCTGATTCTTTGTATTTCCACAAGGCGTCTGTATGCATACATTTATCCAAATAACTAGGATTTTGTAGTACTGCAGCATACCTATTTCCCTGATTACCTTTCTATAGGGGTCTGCTTTCATTTGCTTACCAACTGTGCGCACGCATGCTGTGTTGAACAAAATAGGATCCATGATGTATTTCTTCCAGATACTAGGCTGGAGTATATGTTTCCTGTCATAGTACTCAGGGGGTCACAGTTGGCAGTAAACAATAGGCTTCTTATATGTAGATTTGACTAAGATTGGTGTACCCGCATACCTAGCAATTTTTTCTCTCTGGTTATTTCTCCTGTCTCACATATGCTGTAAAGTATTAGCTTCCTTCATTCCCTCGGGTAAAATTACTTATGGCCTATTCAGCCATGCTAGTGTTTTAAATGTTTTTAAATGTATGTTTTGCCTGGTTCTGTTTGTGGATTACTATTTTTGTACAATAAAATTGACTATTTAACGTGGATCCCATTGGTTTGCATATCCTTTTCTTTTTGTGTTTAGTGTGTAGTGTGTAGCTTAACCCTACACGCTACACGCTACACGCTACACTCTACACCCTACACGCTACACCCTACACGCTACACTCTACACCCTACACGCTACACTCTACACTCTACACGCTACACGCTACACTCTACACCCTACACTCTACACGCTACACGCTACACGCTACACCCTACACTCTACACGCTACACGCTACACTCTACACGCTACACGCTACATGCTACACTCTACACTCTACACCCTACACCCTACACGCTACACGCTATACTCTACACCCTACACTCTACACGCTACACGCTACACTCTACACTCTACACGCTACACGCTACACTCTACACCCTACACGCAACACGCTACACTCTATACCCTACACGCTACACTCTGCACGCTACACGCTACACCCTACACGCTATACTCTGCACGCTACACGCTACACTCTACACCATACACGCTACACCCTACACTCTACACCCTACACCCTACACGCTATACCCGACACCCTACACCCTACATGCTTCACCCTAAACGCTACACTCTACACTCTACACCCTACACCCTACACGCTACATGCTACACCCTACACGCTACACTCTACACCCTACACTCTACACGCTACACACTACACGCTACACGCTACACCCTACACGCTACACGCTACACCCTACACGCTACACGCTACACACTACACGCTACACGCTACACCCTACACGCTACACGCTACACCCTACACGCTACACGTTACACTCTACACCCTACACCCTACACGCTACACGCTACACCCTACACGCTACACGTTACACTCTACACCCTACACGCTACACTCTACACCCTGCTCCCTACACGCTACACGCTACACCCTACACGCTACACGCTACACCCTACACACTACACGTTACACTCTACACCCTACACTCTACACGCTACACTCTACACCCTACACTCTGCACTCTACACCCTACACGCTACACTCTACACCCTACACCCTACACGCTACACACTACACGCTACACGCTACACCATACACGCTACACGCTACACCCTACACGCTACATGTTACACTCTACACCCTGCACCCTACACGCTACACCCTACACGCTACACGCTACACCCTACACACTACACGTTACACTCTACACCCTACACTCTACACCCTACACTCTACACGCTACACTCTACACCCTACACTCTGCACTCTACACCCTACACACTACACGCTACACTCTACACCCTACACGCTACACGCTACACCCTACACCCTACACCCTACACGCTACAATCTACACGCTACACGCTACACCCTATACGCTAGACGCTACACTCTACACGCTACACGATACACGCTACACCCTACACGCTACACCCTACACTCTACAACCTACACCCTACACGCTACACGCTACACCCTACACGCTACACCCTACACTCTACACCCTACACCCTACACGCTACATGCTACACCCTACACGCTACACGTTACACTCTACACCCTACACCCTACACTCTACACCCTACACCCTACTCTCTACACGCTATATTCTACACCCTACACGCTACACTCTACACCCTACACGCTACACGCTACACTCTACACCCTAGACGCTACACTCTATACCCTACACTCTACATGCTACACCCTACACCCTACACTCTACATGCTACACGCTACACGCTACATGCTACACGCTACACCCTACACGCTACACGCTACACACTACATGCTACACCCTACAACCTACACCCTACACGCTACACGCTACACTCTACACCCTACACGCTACACCCTACACCCTACACCTTACACGCTACACGCTACACTCTACACCCTACACGCTACACCCTACACGCTACACGCTACACACTACACGCTACACGCTACACCCTACACGCTACACGCTACACCCTACACGCTACACGTTACACTCTACACCCTACACCCTACACGCTACACGCTACACCCTACACGCTACACGTTACACTCTACACCCTACACGCTACACTCTACACCCTGCACCCTACACGCTACAATCTACACCCTACACCCTACACGCTACACGCTACACTCTACACCCTACACGCTACACCCTACACTCTACACCGTACACTACACGCTACAAGCTACACTCTACACCCTACACCCTACACGCTACGCGCTACACTCTACACCCTACACGCTACACTCTAAACTCTACATGCTACACGCTACACTCTACACTCTACACGCTACACGCTACACCCTACACCCTACACGCTACACGCTACACTCTACAACCTACACGCTACACGCTACACTCCACACGCAACACGCTACACTCTACACCCTACACTCTACAAGCTACACGCTACACTCTACACCCTACACTCTACACGCTACACGCTACACTGTACACCCTACATGCAACACGCTACACTCTACACCCTACACGCTACACTCTACACGCTACACGCTACATGCTACACTCTACACTCTACACCATACACCCTACACGCTACACACTATACTCTACACCCTACACGCTACACTCTACACGCTACACGCTACACGCTACACTCTACACGCTACACTCTACACCCTACATGCAACACGCTACACTCTACACCCTACACCCTACACGCTACACGCTACACCCTACACGCTACACGTTACACTCTACACCCTACACCCTACACACTACACCACACCCTACACGCTACACTCTACACCCTGCTCCCTACACGCTACACGCTACACCCTACACGCTACACGCTACACCCTACACACTACACGTTACACTCTACACCCTACACTCTACACGCTACACTCTACACCCTACACTCTGCACTCTACACCCTACACCCTACACGCTACACTCTACACCCTACACCCTACACGCTACACACTACACGCTACACCATACACGCTACACGCTACACCCTACACGCTACATGTTACACTCTACACCCTGCACCCTACACGCTACACCCTACACGCTACACGCTACACCCTACACACTACACGTTACACTCTACACCCTACACTCTACACCCTACACTCTACACGCTACACTCTACACCCTACACTCTGCACTCTACACCCTACACACTACACGCTACACTCTACACCCTACACGCTACACGCTACACCCTACACCCTACACCCTACACGCTACAATCTACACGCTACACGCTACACCCTATACGCTAGACGCTACACTCTACACGCTACACGATACACGCTACACCCTACACGCTACACCCTACACTCTACAACCTACACCCTACACGCTACACGCTACACCCTACACGCTACACCCTACACTCTACACCCTACACCCTACACGCTACATGCTACACCCTACACGCTACACGTTACACTCTACACCCTACACCCTACACTCTACACCCTACACCCTACTCTCTACACGCTATATTCTACACCCTACACGCTACACTCTACACCCTACACGCTACACGCTACACTCTACACCCTAGACGCTACACTCTATACCCTACACTCTACATGCTACACCCTACACCCTACACTCTACATGCTACACGCTACACGCTACATGCTACACGCTACACCCTACACGCTACACGCTACACACTACATGCTACACCCTACAACCTACACCCTACACGCTACACGCTACACTCTACACCCTACACGCTACACCCTACACCCTACACCTTACACGCTACACGCTACACTCTACACCCTACACGCTACACCCTACACTCTACACCCTACACGCTACACCCTACACTCTACACCCTACACTCTATACACTACACTCTACACCCTGCACGCTACACGCTACACCCTACACGCTACACTCTACACCCTACACGCTACACCCTACACTCTACACCCTACACGCTACACGCTACACTCTACACCCTACACGCTACACCCTACACTCCACACCCTACACCCTACATGCTACACGCTACACCCTACACGCTACAAATTACACTCTAAACCCTACACTCTACATCCTACACCCTACACTCTACACCCTACACGCTACACTCTGTGTAGCGTGTAGGGTGTAGCGTGTAGCATGTAGCGTGTAGCGTGTAGCATGTAGAGTGTAGCGTGTAGGGTGTAGAGTGTAGCGTGTAGGGTGTAGCGTGTAGCGTGTAGCGTGCAGTGTGTAGAGTGTAGCGTATAGCGTGTAGGGTGTAGAGTGTAGGGTGTAGCATGTAGCGTGTAGAGTGTAGCGTGTAGGGTGTAGGGTGTACAGTGTAGGGCGTAGCGTGTAGCATGTAGGGTGTAGGGTGTAGCGTGTAGCGTGTACCGTGTAGCGTATAGAGTGCAGCGTGTAGGGTGTAGAGTGTAGCGTGTAGTGTGTAGCGTGTAGGGTGTAGGGTGTAGCGTGTAGGGTGTAGAGTGTAGCGTGTAGGGTGTAGAGTGTAACATGTAGCGTGTAGGGTGTAGGGCGTAGCGTGTAGCGTGTACCGTGTAGCGTATAGAGTGTAGTGTGTAGGGTGTAGAGTGTAGCGTGTAGGGTGTAGAGTGTAGCGTGTAGCGTGTAGCGTGTAGCGTGTAGAGCGTAGTGTGTAGGGTGTAGCGTGTAGAGTGTAGTGTGTGGCGTGCAGGGCGTAGGGTGTAGAGTGTAGGGTGTAGCATGTAGGGTGTAGGGTGTAGCGTGTAGGGTGTAGAGTGTAGCGTGTAGGGTGTACGGTGTAGAGTGTAGGGTATAAGCTGTAGCGTTTAGCGTGTAGAGTGTAGCGTGTAGCGTGTAGCGTGTAGCGTGTAGGGTGTAGAGTGTAGGGTGTAGAGTGTAGCGTGTAGCGTGTAGCGTGTAGCGTGTAGGGTGTAGGGTGTAGCGTGTAGGGTGTAGCATGTAGCGTGTAGCGTGTAGCATGTAGAGTAGGGTGTAGGGTGTAGAGTGTAGTGTGTAGAGTGTAGAGTGTAGCGTGTAGAGTGTAAAGTGTAGCGTGTAGGGTGTAGCGTGTAGTGTGTAGCGTGTAGCGCGTAGCGTGTAGAGTGTAGGGTATAGAGTGTAGCGTGTAGAGAGTAGGGAGCAGAGTGTAGAGTGTAGCGTGCAGGGTGTAGGGTGTACAGTGTAGGGTGTAGGGTGTAGCGTGTAGCGTGTAGAGTGTAGGGAGTAGGGTGTAGGGTGTAGCGTGTAGGGTGTAGATTGTAGCGTGTAGCGTATAGCGTGTAGGGTGTAGCGTGTAGCGTGTAGGGTGTAGCGTGTATCATGTACCGTGTAGCGTGTAGCATGTAGAGTAGGGTGTAGGGTGTAGAGTGTAGCATGTAGGGTGTAGGGTGTAGAGTGTAGGGTGTAGCATGTAGGGTGTAGGGTGTAGGGTGTAGCGTGCAGGGTGTAGAGTGTAGCGTGTAGGGTGTACGGTGTAGAGTGTAGGGTATAAGCTGTAGCGTTTAGCGTGTAGAGTGTAGCGTGTAGCGTGTAGCGTGTAGGGTGTAGAGTGTAGGGTGTAGAGTGTAGCGTGTAGCGTGTAGCGTGTAGGGTGTAGGGTGAAGCGTGTAGGGTGTAGCATGTAGCGTGTAGCATGTAGCATGTAGAGTAGGGTGTAGGGTGTAGGGTGTAGAGTGTAGTGTGTAGAGTGTGGAGTGTAGCGTGTAGAGTGTAAAGTGTAGCGTGTAGGGTGTAGCGTGTAGTGTGTAGCGTGTAGCGCGTAGCGTGTAGAGTGTAGGGTATAGAGTGTAGCGTGTAGAGAGTAGGGAGCAGAGTGTAGAGTGTAGCATGTAGGGTGTAGGGTGTACAGTGTAGGGTGTAGGGTGTAGCGTGTAGCGTGTAGAGTGTAGGGAGTAGGGTGTAGGGTGTAGCGTGTAGGGTGTGGAGTGTAGCGTGTAGCGTGTAGGGTGTAGCGTGTAGCGTGTAGGGTGTAGCGTGTATCATGTACCGTGTAGCGTGTAGCATGTAGAGTAGGGTGTAGGGTGTAGAGTGTAGCGTGTAGCGTGTAGTGTGTAGCGTGTAGAGTGTAAAGTGTAGCGTGTAGTGTGTAGTGTGTAGCGTGTAGCGCGTAGCGTGTAGAGTGTAGGGTATAGAGTGTAGCGTGTAGAGAGTAGGGAGTAGAGTGTAGAGTGTAGCGTGTAGGGTGTAGAGTGTAGCGAGTAGCGTGTAGTGTGTAGGGTGTAGGGTGTAGAGTGTAGGGTGTAGCGTGTAGGGTGTAGAGTGTAGCGTGTAGGGTGTAGCGTGTAGCGTGCAGGGTATAGAGTGTAGCGTATAGCGTGTAGGGTGTAGGGTGTAGAGTGTAGGGTGTAGCGTGTAGAGTGTAGCATGTAGCGTGTAGGGTGTAGGGTGTACAGTGTAGGGTGTAGGGTGTAGCGTGTAGAGTTTAGTGTGTGGCGTGCAGGGCATAGGGTGTAGCGTGTAGGGTGTAGAGTGTAGGGTGTAGCATGTAGGGTGTAGGGTGTAGGGTGTAACGTGTAGGGTGTAGAGTGTAGCATGTAGGGTGTACGGTGTAGAGTGTAGGGTATAAGCTGTAGCGTTTAGCGTGTAGAGTGTAGCGTGTAGGGTGTAGCGTGTAGGGTGTAGAGTGTAGGGTGCAGCGTGTAGGGTGTATCGTGTAGCGTGTAGCGTGTAGGGTGTAGGGTGTAGGGTGTAGAGTGTAGGATGTAGCGTGTAGGGTGTAGCGTGTATCGTGTAGCGTGTAGAGTGTAGCGTCTAGCGTGTAGCGTATAGTGTGTAGCGTGTAGCGTGTAGATTGTAGCGTGTAGGGTGTAGGGTGTAGGGTGTAGCGTGTAGCGTGTAGGGTGTAGGGTGTAGGGTGTAGCGTGTAGCGTGTAGCGTGTAGAGTGTAGCATGTAGGGTGTAGCAAGTAGCGTGTACCGTGTAGCGTGTATTGTGTAGGGTGTAGAGTGTAGCGTGTAGCGTGTAGGGTGTCAATTTTTCCTCTGATGAAGACGCTTGAGTAGCGTCGATACGCGTGGGGTTCAGGGCTTCCTTTGTTTTTTTCCCGAGGGACAGGACTTGGGTAACTTATCTTTACAACTGCTATGGAATTACACCTATTTACTTCATGCATGGCCTGGCATTTTTCCAAGCCATAGGACAATGGATCCTGATTCTTTGTATTTCCACAAGGCGTCTGTATGCATACATTTATCCAAATAACTAGGATTTTGTAGTACTGCAGCATACCTATTTCCCTGATTACCTTTCTATAGGGGTCTGCTTTCATTTGCTTACCAACTGTGCGCACGCATGCTGTGTTGAACAAAATAGGATCCATGATGTATTTCTTCCAGATACTAGGCTGGAGTATATGTTTCCTGTCATAGTACTCAGGGGGTCACAGTTGGCAGTAAACAATAGGCTTCTTATATGTAGATTTGACTAAGATTGGTGTACCCGCATACCTAGCAATTTTTTCTCTCTGGTTATTTCTCCTGTCTCACATATGCTGTAAAGTATTAGCTTCCTTCATTCCCTCGGGTAAAATTACTTATGGCCTATTCAGCCATACTAGTGTTTTAAATGTTTTTAAATGTATGTTTTGCCTGGTTCTGTTTGTGGATTACTATTTTTGTACAATAAAATTGACTATTTAACGTGGATCCCATTGGTTTGCATATCCTTTTCTTTTTGTGTTTAGTGTGTAGCTTAACCCTACACGCTACACGCTACACGCTACACTCTACACCCTACACGCTACACCCTACACTCTACACCGTACACTCTACACGCTACACGCTACACTCTACACCCTACACCCTAAACGCTACACGCTACACTCTACACCCTACACGCTACACTCTACACTCTACACGCTACACGCTACACTCTACACCCTACACTCTACACGCTACACGCTACACCCTACACTCTACACGCTACACGCTACACTCTACACGCTACACGCTACATGCTACACTCTACACTCTACACCCTACACCCTACACGCTACACGCTATACTCTACACCCTACACTCTACACGCTACACGCTACACTCTACACTCTACACGCTACACGCTACACTCTACACCCTACACGCAACACGCTACACTCTATACCCTACACGCTACACTCTGCACGCTACACGCTACACCCTACACGCTATACTCTGCACGCTACACGCTACACTCTACACCATACACGCTACACCCTACACTCTACACCCTACACCCTACACGCTGTACCCGACACCCTACACCCTACATGCTTCACACTAAACGCTACACTCTACACTCTACACCCTACACCCTACACGCTACATGCTACAACCTACACGCTACACTCTACACCCTACACTCTACACGCTACACACTACACGCTACACGATACACCCTACACGCTACACGCTACACCCTACACGCTACACGTTACACTCTACACCCTACACCCTACACGCTACACGCTACACCCTACACGCTACACGTTACACTCTACACCCTACACGCTACACTCTACACCCTGCACCCTACACGCTACAATCTACACCCTACACGCTACACGCTACACTCTACACCCTACACCCTACACGCTACGCGCTACACTCTACACCCTACACGCTACACTCTAAACTCTACATGCTACACGCTACACTCTACACTCTACACGCTACACCCTACACCCTACACGCTACACGCTACACTCTACAACCTACACGCTACACGCTACACTCCACACGCAACACGCTACACTCTACACCCTACACTCTACACGCTACACGCTACACTCTACACCCTACACTCTACACGCTACACGCTACACTGTACACCCTACATGCAACACGCTACACTCTACACCATACACGCTACACTCTACACGCTACACGCTACATGCTACACTCTACACTCTACACCATACACCCTACACGCTACACACTATACTCTACACCCTACACGCTACACTCTACACGCTACACGCTACACGCTACACTCTACACGCTACACTCTACACCCTACATGCAACACGCTACACTCTACACCCTACACCCTACACGCTACACGCTACACCCTACACGCTACACGTTACACTCTACACCCTACACCCTACACACTACACCCTACACGCTACACGTTACACTCTACACCCTACACGCTACACTCTACACCCTGCTCCCTACACGCTACACGCTACACCCTACACGCTACACGCTACACCCTACACACTACACGTTACACTCTACACCCTACACTCTACACCCTACACTCTACACGCTACACTCTACACCCTACACTCTGCACTCTACACCCTACACCCTACACGCTACACTCTACACCCTACACCCTACACGCTACACACTACACGCTACACGCTACACCATACACGCTACACGCTACACCCTACACGCTACATGTTACACTCTACACCCTGCACCCTACACGCTACACCCTACACGCTACACGCTACACCCTACACACTACACGTTACACTCTACACCCTACACTCTACACCCTACACTCTACACGCTACACTCTACACCCTACACTCTGCACTCTACACCCTACACCCTACACACTACACGCTACACTCTACACCCTACATGCTACACGCTACACCCTACACCCTACACGCTACAATCTACACGCTACACCCTATACGCTAGACGCTACACTCTACACGCTACACGATACACGCTACACCCTACACGCTACACCCTACACTCTACACCCTACACCCTACACGCTACACGCTACACCCTACACGCTACACCCTACACTCTACACCCTACACCCTACACGCTATATGCTACACCCTACACGCTACACGTTACACTCTACACCCTACACCCTACACTCTACACCCTACACCCTACACGCTACACGCTACACACTACATGCTACACCCTACACCCTACACCCTACACGCTACACGCTACACTCTACACCCTACACGCTACACCCTACACCCTACACCCTACATGCTACACGCTACACTCTACACCCTACACGCTACACCCTACACTCTACACCCTACACGCTACACCCTACACTCTACACCCTACACGCTATACGCTACACTCTACACCCTGCACGCTACACGCTACACCCTACACGCTACACTCTACACCCTACACGCTACACCCTACACTCTACACCCTACACGCTACACGCTACACTCTACACCCTACACGCTACACCCTACACTCCACACCCTACACCCTACATGCTACACGCTGCACCCTACACGCTACAAATTACACTCTAAACCCTACACTCTACATCCTACACCCTACACTCTACACCCTACACGCTACACTCTACACTCTACACCCTACACCCTACATGCTACACGCTACACGCTACACTCTACACCCTACACGCTACACGCTACACCCTACAAGCTAAACGCTACAAACTACACGCTACATATTACACTCTACACCCTAGCGTGTAGCGTGTAGGGTGTAGAGTGTAGCGTGTAGCATGTAGCGTGTAGCGTGTAGGGTGTAGAGTGTAGCATGTAGCGTGTAGGGTGTAGGGTGTAGAGTGTAGAGTGTAGCATGTAGCATGTAGATTGTAGGGTGTACCGTGTAGGGTGTAGAGTGTAGCATGTAGGGTGTAGGGTGTAGAGTGAAGGGTGTAGCGTGTAGAGTGTAGCGTGTAGCGTGTACGGTGTAGCTTGTAGGGTGTAGAGTGTAGCGTGTAGCGTGTAGGCTGTAGCGTGTAGGGTGTAGCATGTATCGTGTAGGGTGTAGAGTGTAGCATGTAGCGTGTAGTGTAGGGTGTAGCGTGTAGCGTGTGTAGGGTGTAGGGTGTAGAGTGTAGCGTGTAGCGTGTAGGGTGTAGAGTGTAGGGTGTAGGGTGTAGAGTGTAGCGTATAGCGTGTAGGGTGTAGGATGTAGAGTGTAGCGTGTAGGGTGTAGAGTGTAGCGTGTAGAGTGTAGCATGTAGCGTGTAGGGTGTAGAGTGTAGAGTGTAGCGTGTAGGGTGAAGCATGTAGGGTGTAGGGTGTCGGGTATAGCGTGTAGGGTGTAGGGTGTAGAGTGTAGGGTGTAGCGTGTATGGTGTAGAGTGTAGCGTGTAGCGTGTAGAGTGTAGCGTGTAGGGTGTAGGGTGTAGCGTGTAGCATGCAGAGTGTAGCGTGTAGGGTGTAGAGTGTAGCGTGTTGCGTGTAGGGTGTAGAGTGTAGCGTGTAGCGTGTAGAGTGTAGAGTGTAGAGTGTAGCGTGTAGAGTGTAGCGGGTAGGGTGTAGAGTGTAGCGAGTAGCGTGTAGGGTGTAGGGTGTAGAGTGTAGGGTGTAGCGTGTAGGGTGAAGAGTGTAGCGTGTAGGGGGTAGGGTGTAGGGTGTAGAGTGTAGCGTGTAGGGTGTAGCGTGTAGCATGTAGCGTGTAGCGTGTAGCATGTAGAGTGTAGCGTGTAGGGTGTAGAGTGTAGCGTGTAGGGTGTAGCGTGTAGCGTGTAGCGTGCAGTGTGTAGAGTGTAGCGTATAGCGTGTAGGGTGTAGAGTGTAGGGTGTAGCATGTAGCGTGTAGAGTGTAGCGTGTAGGGTGTAGGGTGTACAGTGTAGGGTGTAGCGTGTAGCATGTAGGGTGTAGGGTGTAGCGTGTAGCGTGTACCGTGTAGCGTGTAGAGTGCAGCGTGTAGGGTGTAGAGTGTAGCGTGTAGTGTGTAGCGTGTAGGGTGTAGGGTGTAGCGTGTAGGGTGTAGAGTGTAGCGTGTAGGGTGTAGAGTGTAACATGTAGCGTGTAGGGTGTAGGGCGTAGCGTGTAGCGTGTACCGTGTAGCGTATAGAGTGTAGTGTGTAGGGTGTAGAGTGTAGCGTGTAGGGTGTAGAGTGTAGCGTGTAGCGTGTAGAGTGTAGTGTGTAGGGTGTAGCGTGTAGAGTGTAGTGTGTGGCGTGCAGGGCGTAGGGTGTAGCGTGTAGGGTGTAGGGTGTAGAGTGTAGGGTGTAGCATGTAGGGTGTAGGGTGTAGGGTGTAGCGTGTAGGGTGTACGGTGTAGAGTGTAGGGTATAAGCTGTAGCGTTTAGCGTGTAGAGTGTAGCGTGTAGCGTGTAGCGTGTAGCGTGTAGGGTGTAGAGTGTAGGGTGTAGAGTGTAGCGTGTAGCGTGTAGCGTGTAGCATGTAGAGTAGGGTGTAGGGTGTAGGGTGTAGAGTGTAGTGTGTAGAGTGTAGAGTGTAGCGTGTAGAGTGTAAAGTGTAGCGTGTAGGGTGTAGCGTGTAGTGTGTAGCGTGTAGCGCGTAGCGTGTAGAGTGTAGGGTATAGAGTGTAGCGTGTAGAGAGTAGGGAGCAGAGTGTAGAGTGTAGCGTGCAGGGTGTAGGGTGTACAGTGTAGGGTGCAGGGTGTAGCGTGTAGCGTGTAGAGTGTAGGGAGTAGGGTGTAGGGTGTAGCGTGTAGGGTGTAGATTGTAGCGTGTAGCATGTAGCGTGTAGGGTGTAGCGTGTAGCGTGTAGGGTGTAGCGTGTATCATGTACCGTGTAGCGTGTAGCATGTAGAGTAGGGTGTAGGGTGTAGAGTGTAGCATGTAGGGTGTAGGGTGTAGAGTGTAGGGTGTAGCATGTAGGGTGTAGGGTGTAGCGTGCAGGGTGTAGAGTGTAGCGTGTAGGGTGTACGGTGTAGAGTGTAGAGTATAAGCTGTAGCGTTTAGCGTGTAGAGTGTAGCGTGTAGCGTGTAGCGTGTAGGGTGTAGAGTGTAGGGTGTAGAGTGTAGCGTGTAGCGTGTAGGGTGTAGAGTGAAGCGTGTAGGGTGTAGCATGTAGTGTGTAGCGTGTAGCATGTAGAGTAGTGGGTAGGGTGTAGGGTGTAGAGTGTAGTGTGTAGAGTGTGGAGTGTAGCGTGTAGAGTGTAAAGTGTAGCGTGTAGGGTGTAGCGTGTAGTGTGTAGCGTGTAGCGCGTAGCGTGTAGAGTGTACGGTATAGAGTGTAGCGTGTAGAGAGTAGGGAGTAGAGTGTAGAGTGTAGCGTGTAGGGTGTAGAGTGTAGCGAGTAGCGTGTAGTGTGTAGGGTGTAGGGTGTAGAGTGTAGGGTGTAGCGTGTAGGGTGTAGAGTGTAGCGTGTAGGGTGTAGCGTGTAGCGTGCAGGGTATAGAGTGTAGCGTATAGCGTGTAGGGTGTAGGGTGTAGAGTGTAGGGTGTAGCGTGTAGAGTGTAGCGTGTAGCGTGTAGGGTGTAGGGTGTACAGTGTAGGGTGTAGGGTGTAGCGTGTAGAGTTTAGTGTGTGGCGTGCAGGGCATAGGGTGTAGCGTGTAGGGTGTAGAGTGTAGGGTGTAGCATGTAGGGTGTAGGGTGTAGGGTGTAACGTGTAGGGTGTAGAGTGTAGCATGTAGGGTGTACGGTGTAGAGTGTAGGGTATAAGCTGTAGCGTTTAGCGTGTAGAGTGTAGCGTGTAGGGTGTAGCGTGTAGGGTGTAGAGTGTAGGGTGCAGCGTGTAGGGTGTATCGTGTAGCGTGTAGCGTGTAGGGTGTAGGGTGTAGGGTGTAGAGTGTAGGATGTAGCGTGTAGGGTGTAGCGTGTATCGTGTAGCGTGTAGAGTGTAGCGTCTAGCGTGTAGCGTATAGTGTGTAGCGTGTAGCGTGTAGATTGTAGCGTGTAGGGTGTAGGGTGTAGGGTGTAGCGTGTAGCGTGTAGGGTGTAGGGTGTAGGGTGTAGCGTGTAGCGTGTAGCGTGTAGAGTGTAGCATGTAGGGTGTAGCAAGTAGCGTGTACCGTGTAGCGTGTATTGTGTAGGGTGTAGAGTGTAGCGTGTAGCGTGTAGGGTGTCAATTTTTCCTCTGATGAAGACGCTTGAGTAGCGTCGATACGCGTGGGGTTCAGGGCTTCCTTTGTTTTTTTCCCGAGGGACAGGACTTGGGTAACTTATCTTTACAACTGCTATGGAATTACACCTATTTACTTCATGCATGGCCTGGCATTTTTCCAAGCCATAGGACAATGGATCCTGATTCTTTGTATTTCCACAAGGCGTCTGTATGCATACATTTATCCAAATAACTAGGATTTTGTAGTACTGCAGCATACCTATTTCCCTGATTACCTTTCTATAGGGGTCTGCTTTCATTTGCTTACCAACTGTGCGCACGCATGCTGTGTTGAACAAAATAGGATCCATGATGTATTTCTTCCAGATACTAGGCTGGAGTATATGTTTCCTGTCATAGTACTCAGGGGGTCACAGTTGGCAGTAAACAATAGGCTTCTTATATGTAGATTTGACTAAGATTGGTGTACCCGCATACCTAGCAATTTTTTCTCTCTGGTTATTTCTCCTGTCTCACATATGCTGTAAAGTATTAGCTTCCTTCATTCCCTCGGGTAAAATTACTTATGGCCTATTCAGCCATACTAGTGTTTTAAATGTTTTTAAATGTATGTTTTGCCTGGTTCTGTTTGTGGATTACTATTTTTGTACAATAAAATTGACTATTTAACGTGGATCCCATTGGTTTGCATATCCTTTTCTTTTTGTGTTTAGTGTGTAGCTTAACCCTACACGCTACACGCTACACGCTACACTCTACACCCTACACGCTACACCCTACACTCTACACCGTACACTCTACACGCTACACGCTACACTCTACACCCTACACCCTAAACGCTACACGCTACACTCTACACCCTACACGCTACACTCTACACTCTACACGCTACACGCTACACTCTACACCCTACACTCTACACGCTACACGCTACACCCTACACTCTACACGCTACACGCTACACTCTACACGCTACACGCTACATGCTACACTCTACACTCTACACCCTACACCCTACACGCTACACGCTATACTCTACACCCTACACTCTACACGCTACAAGCTACACTCTACACTCTACACGCTACACGCTACACTCTACACCCTACACGCAACACGCTACACTCTATACCCTACACGCTACACTCTGCACGCTACACGCTACACCCTACACGCTATACTCTGCACGCTACACGCTACACTCTACACCATACACGCTACACCCTACACTCTACACCCTACACCCTACACGCTGTACCCGACACCCTACACCCTACATGCTTCACACTAAACGCTACACTCTACACTCTACACCCTACACCCTACACGCTACATGCTACAACCTACACGCTACACTCTACACCCTACACTCTACACGCTACACACTACACGCTACACGATACACCCTACACGCTACACGCTACACCCTACACGCTACACGTTACACTCTACACCCTACACCCTACACCCTACACGCTACACGCTACACCCTACACGCTACACGTTACACTCTACACCCTACACGCTACACTCTACACCCTGCACCCTACACGCTACAATCTACACCCTACACGCTACACGCTACACTCTACACCCTACACCCTACACGCTACGCGCTACACTCTACACCCTACACGCTACACTCTAAACTCTACATGCTACACGCTACACTCTACACTCTACACGCTACACCCTACACCCTACACGCTACACGCTACACTCTACAACCTACACGCTACACGCTACACTCCACACGCAACACGCTACACTCTACACCCTACACTCTACACGCTACACGCTACACTCTACACCCTACACTCTACACGCTACACGCTACACTGTACACCCTACATGCAACACGCTACACTCTACACCATACACGCTACACTCTACACGCTACACGCTACATGCTACACTCTACACTCTACACCATACACCCTACACGCTACACACTATACTCTACACCCTACACGCTACACTCTACACGCTACACGCTACACGCTACACTCTACACGCTACACTCTACACCCTACATGCAACACGCTACACTCTACACCCTACACCCTACACGCTACACGCTACACCCTACACGCTACACGTTACACTCTACACCCTACACCCTACACACTACACCCTACACGCTACACGTTACACTCTACACCCTACACGCTACACTCTACACCCTGCTCCCTACACGCTACACGCTACACCCTACACGCTACACGCTACACCCTACACACTACACGTTACACTCTACACCCTACACTCTACACCCTACACTCTACACGCTACACTCTACACCCTACACTCTGCACTCTACACCCTACACCCTACACGCTACACTCTACACCCTACACCCTACACGCTACACACTACACGCTACACGCTACACCATACACGCTACACGCTACACCCTACACGCTACATGTTACACTCTACACCCTGCACCCTACACGCTACACCCTACACGCTACACGCTACACCCTACACACTACACGTTACACTCTACACCCTACACTCTACACCCTACACTCTACACGCTACACTCTACACCCTACACTCTGCACTCTACACCCTACACCCTACACACTACACGCTACACTCTACACCCTACATGCTACACGCTACACCCTACACCCTACACGCTACAATCTACACGCTACACCCTATACGCTAGACGCTACACTCTACACGCTACACGATACACGCTACACCCTACACGCTACACCCTACACTCTACACCCTACACCCTACACGCTACACGCTACACCCTACACGCTACACCCTACACTCTACACCCTACACCCTACACGCTATATGCTACACCCTACACGCTACACGTTACACTCTACACCCTACACCCTACACTCTACACCCTACACCCTACACGCTACACGCTACACACTACATGCTACACCCTACACCCTACACCCTACACGCTACACGCTACACTCTACACCCTACACGCTACACCCTACACCCTACACCCTACATGCTACACGCTACACTCTACACCCTACACGCTACACCCTACACTCTACACCCTACACGCTACACCCTACACTCTACACCCTACACGCTATACGCTACACTCTACACCCTGCACGCTACACGCTACACCCTACACGCTACACTCTACACCCTACACGCTACACCCTACACTCTACACCCTACACGCTACACGCTACACTCTACACCCTACACGCTACACCCTACACTCCACACCCTACACCCTACATGCTACACGCTGCACCCTACACGCTACAAATTACACTCTAAACCCTACACTCTACATCCTACACCCTACACTCTACACCCTACACGCTACACTCTACACTCTACACCCTACACCCTACATGCTACACGCTACACGCTACACTCTACACCCTACACGCTACACGCTACACCCTACAAGCTAAACGCTACAAACTACACGCTACATATTACACTCTACACCCTAGCGTGTAGCGTGTAGGGTGTAGAGTGTAGCGTGTAGCATGTAGCGTGTAGCGTGTAGGGTGTAGAGTGTAGCATGTAGCGTGTAGGGTGTAGGGTGTAGAGTGTAGAGTGTAGCATGTAGCATGTAGATTGTAGGGTGTACCGTGTAGGGTGTAGAGTGTAGCATGTAGGGTGTAGGGTGTAGAGTGAAGGGTGTAGCGTGTAGAGTGTAGCGTGTAGCGTGTACGGTGTAGCTTGTAGGGTGTAGAGTGTAGCGTGTAGCGTGTAGGCTGTAGCGTGTAGGGTGTAGCATGTATCGTGTAGGGTGTAGAGTGTAGCATGTAGCGTGTAGTGTAGGGTGTAGCGTGTAGCGTGTGTAGGGTGTAGGGTGTAGAGTGTAGCGTGTAGCGTGTAGGGTGTAGAGTGTAGGGTGTAGGGTGTAGAGTGTAGCGTATAGCGTGTAGGGTGTAGGATGTAGAGTGTAGCGTGTAGGGTGTAGAGTGTAGCGTGTAGAGTGTAGCATGTAGCGTGTAGGGTGTAGAGTGTAGAGTGTAGCGTGTAGGGTGAAGCATGTAGGGTGTAGGGTGTCGGGTATAGCGTGTAGGGTGTAGGGTGTAGAGTGTAGGGTGTAGCGTGTATGGTGTAGAGTGTAGCGTGTAGCGTGTAGAGTGTAGCGTGTAGGGTGTAGGGTGTAGCGTGTAGCATGCAGAGTGTAGCGTGTAGGGTGTAGAGTGTAGCGTGTTGCGTGTAGGGTGTAGAGTGTAGCGTGTAGCGTGTAGAGTGTAGAGTGTAGAGTGTAGCGTGTAGAGTGTAGCGGGTAGGGTGTAGAGTGTAGCGAGTAGCGTGTAGGGTGTAGGGTGTAGAGTGTAGGGTGTAGCGTGTAGGGTGAAGAGTGTAGCGTGTAGGGGGTAGGGTGTAGGGTGTAGAGTGTAGCGTGTAGGGTGTAGCGTGTAGCATGTAGCGTGTAGCGTGTAGCATGTAGAGTGTAGCGTGTAGGGTGTAGAGTGTAGCGTGTAGGGTGTAGCGTGTAGCGTGTAGCGTGCAGTGTGTAGAGTGTAGCGTATAGCGTGTAGGGTGTAGAGTGTAGGGTGTAGCATGTAGCGTGTAGAGTGTAGCGTGTAGGGTGTAGGGTGTACAGTGTAGGGTGTAGCGTGTAGCATGTAGGGTGTAGGGTGTAGCGTGTAGCGTGTACCGTGTAGCGTGTAGAGTGCAGCGTGTAGGGTGTAGAGTGTAGCGTGTAGTGTGTAGCGTGTAGGGTGTAGGGTGTAGCGTGTAGGGTGTAGAGTGTAGCGTGTAGGGTGTAGAGTGTAACATGTAGCGTGTAGGGTGTAGGGCGTAGCGTGTAGCGTGTACCGTGTAGCGTATAGAGTGTAGTGTGTAGGGTGTAGAGTGTAGCGTGTAGGGTGTAGAGTGTAGCGTGTAGCGTGTAGAGTGTAGTGTGTAGGGTGTAGCGTGTAGAGTGTAGTGTGTGGCGTGCAGGGCGTAGGGTGTAGCGTGTAGGGTGTAGGGTGTAGAGTGTAGGGTGTAGCATGTAGGGTGTAGGGTGTAGGGTGTAGCGTGTAGGGTGTACGGTGTAGAGTGTAGGGTATAAGCTGTAGCGTTTAGCGTGTAGAGTGTAGCGTGTAGCGTGTAGCGTGTAGCGT